>NC_132879.1:22926132-23096132 GCF_030463535.1 Salminus brasiliensis
TAGGAAGAGGGTTACGTTTAGGATGAGGGGTAAGATTATTATGAGGGTTAAGTTTAGGATGAGTGGTAAGATTAGTATGAGGGTTAAGTTTGGGATGAGGGGTAAGATTAGTATGAGGGTTAAGTTTAGGATGAGTAGTAAGTTTAGAATGAGGGTTACGTTTAGGATGAGGGTTACGTTTAGGATGAGGGGTAAGATTAGGATGAGGGGTAAGATTAGGATGAGGGGTAAGTTTAGGATGAGGGGTAAGATTAGTATGAGGGTTAGGTTTAGGATGAGGGTTAAGTTTAGGATGAGGGGTAAGATTAGTATGAAGGTTAAGTTAAGGATGAGGGTTACGTTTAGGATGAGGGGTAAGATTATGGAAATTCAAGGTTTGTTTTTAAATGTATTAAGTTGAATTTTGAAAGTTAAATGCAAGGTAGGCATCTGCAAAGCATCTACATCAGATTTGCAAAATTTCTTTTCTGTTAAATTAAGTGTTTATCATTAAACTTTATATTGATTAAAATATTGCCTCCAGATTATAAGGAGTCCATAGGGATGTCAAAATTACAATATCAACTCTGATGCTCTTCTGATCACCCTTCAGGGGATGGTGACATAGTATAACTACTTACTGCTTGATCTGTGACGCAGCAATTGTGTGCCCTAATTTCATGGTGGTATTATTCAGGTCTCTATGTTATTGTTTACTATTTGCTGACTGAGTAGTTAGGCAGCACAATCATATGTTCCTGATAATCACAAAAAAATGTTTTCCCAGAATCAATACACAATACGCAATACACAAGCAAAACCATCCAATCGCTGGATTTTTTTTTTTTGCCAATTCAAACCAATCACAGACACTGAGGCACTGTTTGGATAAACTGAGGCATTCGTCTGAGGCCTCCATGTAGGTGGTTTTTGTGCAGGTGTCACTGCACAGTAGAACAGTGCACCACCACTCCATGATCTGCTAAATCTTCCTAAAGGTATTTTGCAGGCAGAGACAGGTTTTAATTTGCATTACTGCAAGCAGTTCTCTTGGAACGTTTTATTGGTCTTCCAGATCTCAGCTTGACCTTGCACTGACTCTTCATGTTTCATCTTAAACGTTGTCTTTTGGGAATCAGTTTGTCTTCTACTCACTTAACTAATCAATGCACAGTAACAGAAATTCTGACCAGGGGTGCCTAAATCTTTGCATGCCACTGTTTATAGACTGTTTAATGGACTAGATTATGATGTTGCACCAAATCTCAGAAAATTATTTAGTTTGTGAACATTTGTACCACCTGCCTAATATTACGTAGGTCCCCCTTGTGCTGCCACAACAAATCTGACTATTCGAAGCATGGACTCCACAAGACCTCTGAAGGCATCGTGTGGTATCTGATTTCAAGACATTAGCAGCAGATCCTTCAAGTCCTGTAAGTTGTGAGGGGGGGGGGAGGGGGGTTGCATGGATAGCATTAGTAAGCCCAAGAGTGGTGCCCATGATCCTTCATGATGCTTTTTCATCGGTTGTCCTTTCTTGGAGTATTGCAGATGTTCTAACCCAATCATCTAGCTATCACAATCTGGCTCAAATTCCTAGGCTAATGTAATGGATGATCTGTGTTCATATCACAGCATTACATCTTTCCCATATTGTCCACATCTAAAGAAGACACCCAAAACAAACGTAACTGTATTATGGGACCTTCCGAAAAGAATAACACTATTATTGAAATTTGTGTTACATGTCATAACCTCCATTCAGTATTCCACGAGAAAAGCATGCTTTACTTCATAAGATGAGCAGAGATGTGCTTTACACCGTCATAACGTCCAGCCATCTCTCTATAAATTTGCCATATTTCATGCATTTAAGTGAATGTCTATGAAGTCCATTACTATAAAAATGAGACCACAGGTCCCATCGAGTCGTAATTTTTGTTCGTGGCGGCTGTGGGATGGGCTTTTAGCCTATATTACCACTCTCGGCTCTTTAACTCAGGTCCCTCAGTCTGCAGCATGACATGTACTGACTAATCATGGAGTTCACCTCTTGCTGTGCACCGCTCACTTTGAAGCTTAAGATTCGATTGTGATACAGCTTAACATCTATCAAACATACAAAAAGCCTTTTCAGCCTCATTTCATTACTAATAGATCAGTCAGCGATTCATAATGTTAAGCTGAATCAACATTTATCTGTGCTCACGCTTGGATTAACGTGCTGCTACACATCAATCTCCACTCAGGATCCACAGACCCCTGACACAGTAATGAAGCTGAGACTAAGTGCCCTGGTGACTCAATTTAACACTGCTAGGCTCCTTCACATTACAGTAATCACTTCAGTAACTGGCTAATTTCCAGAGCTCCCCAAAAAACAGCCCCTCTGCTTTTTGTAATCAGCTTTCATTTGCTTAATAACCAGTTTAATTGCTTTAATTAGGCCAATTTGCTAAACGATTAAAGCGTAGTTAGTTTGTGAACACAGTGGCTGCTGTTGTGAAATCTTGTTGCAGTCTGACAGTGTTGTAAATGCGTTAAGACGGTGGTTCCAAAATCCCAGAGAGCTTCTACTTGGTAAAAGTTACAGCCACACTCGGCCTTTGTGGATTAGATTGGTGTGTTTTTTTGTTACATTTCTAGATCCACCAAATAATGCAAAGGTTCTATGTTTTTCTTCACATTATGTGAAAGTCATTGACATTTTAGAATCGTTTCTCACACTCGTTTGCAGGAGTGATTATTTGAAGAACATTTCAGCTTGTTTATGGAAAAATGTGATTTAGCTATGTCATCACTACAAAGAAATCTATTGGCACATACATTTTAGGTGCACTCTTACAAATAAATGTGCTACAAATGTTTTTCTTTTGAGAAATTGACAAAGATTAACCACTTTTTATTCCATAAAGAACCATGTTTACGAGGTTTTGTGAGTGTGAAGAATCTTTTTTTTTTTCTTTTGAACCATCACATTCAGTGTTACCATGAAATGTCTGTATAGTTTCCTATGCAAATGACTTGTGGTGGCCGATCACCAGCCAGGCTTACCTAGATGATCTCATGCATGTCCTCTCCTCTCCTGCCCTCACGCTACTCCCACCAAAACATTCAGTCTCCTTGCTTTTCCATGACTTGCTCTGTTGCTAAGGAAACAGGTTTTTGAAAGTCAATTATTTGGGCTTGTAATGGTTTTTGTTCAGATAGGGGAATTGGACATTTCCCTAACTATGGGAGTTAGGCTCTTAAAGGTGCGGCAGGGCAGAAGTCAGACAGAGACGCGGGTGTTTTCTACCATCCAGTGGTACTTGACATTTGTCAGATCTGTGCGCTGTGGTTTTTCGCTCATAACCCCAGCAGCACGTTTCCCCTGCCGTATGCCGGCTCCGCCATCTCTGCGGATATTGCAGTGCAAATGCTATTAACTTCTTCCGTACTTTGCATAACTACCTCACGTATAAATTTAGAACTTTATTACAAGCAGATTAGGCAGTGGATCGCCAAGGTGTGCCGCTGTGCTCAGACACAAGATTAGGATCTGAGAACGTAATATTCTATTCAGATGTTAAATGAACAGCAGGTTGAATTGTTTGTGCCACATGAATGAAAGCACGCTGTTCCCAAACTTCATATTCAAAACTAGGCTGATGATCAATTTTACAGGATTTACTATGGCTGAATGGTACAGAATGCTGGATCTATAAATCAGGGGATAAAATTCTAAAAGAACTGCAAGGATTTATCAGATACACCGATGGCAACCTATATGGTAGAATAACTTTCTATGCAGAGATCAACTGTAATTGAAATTCTATAAGAATCATTCATTTTAGACTGGCAATTTTATGACTTTCTGTCTTTTTTCCTCTGCGTTTCTGTATATACAGTACTGTGCAAAAGTTGTAGGCACCTACTAAGTTAATTCACATTTGAATAAATATAAAAAGTATTTGAAAAGAATTATTAGAATAAATATACATAACAATAATAATAATAATAATAATAATAATAATTATTATTATTATTATTATTATTATTATTATTATTATTATTAATGTTATTAATATTACAATAAATACAAAAGGTAGTGGTTTTATGAGTGAATGTGCTTATTAAAACCCTTCCCAGGCTCTCCTCATGGGAGTCTAGTTTTATTCATCCATCCATATTCATTCAGTCATCATCCAACACCTCAGTGTTTAGTTAAGCAGGTGGGCTGATGATGCAATTGAACAAATCCATGTGGAGAAATCTGGAACCAAGCTTTGTTCTTCAAACTAGCGGACAAGATGAACTACTTTCTTCAGCATGAGAAATTCAATTATGTTTACCTGCATCTACACTGTGCAGTATGAATGATAAATCATGTTTTAAGTAATGTACTTAGGTGCCTAAAAGGTATGCGCAGTGCTGTATATATGTATACACTGTATGTGGTACTAATGTGCTAAGACTTATGTAATGACCAGCATAAAGCTGCAGTGTTTATGCTTTTTGTAGTTCAAAGCTTATTTTTTGTGATGCATTTTATGGATTCTGTATCCCACTTATAAAAAATGGCAAATAGTATTGTACTGTTAATTTCCAATCATTGAAGCAAAGAGATTTGAACCTCCTGTTACTGTAACGCAAGGCAATTTGGGCCATCCCCCCGACCATTTCATTACATGTGTAGCAATTAGAGCAAGAGACCATATGTCATGATTATATTTAAAGGAGAGTAAATCCATTGAACCGTAACCTGTGATTGTATTACACATAAACCGTAAATAGAAGAGATTTTGACCTTTAAGATTGCCTGTTCTAAAGCAATGGGTGGGGGCTATTTTCTTTTGCTTCTCTTGCATTAAATAGCTTCACAGTAGAACTAAAGGGGTGAGGAAGATAGTATTTTCTGTTCATGCACAGATCCATCTAATCAGGACAGGAAAAAAAAAATTATATGTGGCATAATTAGGTGTCTGAGATGGTAATGGTAAAAGTATAGTATCACAAAGTTTAAAGACTTTTTTTTTTTTTTACAATACACAATAATTGTTATTATAAGTTATGAGATATTTTGACACACTGCAGATTTTGAGAACTGCAATCCAAAGCAGTCTCATTCTTAGCTGAGTGACTTTTATTCACAATGCTGCCAAAAAACTGGGATGCACAATAATATCACTGATAGCACATTGGTACTGTAAAATGTAGCACTGACACATGTCTAGATTGGACCAATATTCCAAACTGATATTTAAAGAAGTATTTATTGTATTCCATAAAAATAGAATGTTTAGGTGATGCTGGTCATTTTGTAACTAGGGATGTCCCAATCAGGTTATTTTGCACCCCGCTCCCACTCTCTGATTAGAGTTCCTTATGACTGAGTATCAGCTGATATCAATCCAATATTTTTGTTTGTATAAATAATTAGGCTTGCCAAGGGGTGGAAAATGTCCGATAAATTTCCAGTAAATTACCAGTAACTTTTCATGGGAACTTTAGCTGCGACAATTTCATATATTCCAAATTGTAAACTTTTCATGTAAATGTATTGAAATTAATAGGAAATATTGGATCATTTAAAGGATCTTTATCATACACTATCATCAATGTACTGTTTTCTTTTGTCAAAAGCAGAAATGAAGGCATAATAATACCGAAAAATGACCATGAGAATAAGCGGGTAATTATGTGAATTAACGTGAATTAATGGGCATAAAATGGTAATATTCCAGGATAAGGGAAAGAACCTTGGTAAAAAATATACTGAAACATAATCTTGGCTAAAATAATTAGATATGATACCAAAACAGTTGAATAGCAAAGCTGCTCCTCAATCCCAGACACATGGCACATTACACACTGAAGGGCTATTGAGACCACACCCCCTGCATACACTGTTCATTCCTGTTCATCACATGTACAGCACATATCCGGATGATTTCTAAAAACCTGACACTGTGTCAAATGGTACACACTCTGGACTGATTTCGGTTAGGAGCTACTTACGAGCACTTGTATTTGCATCTGTGCTTAGACTCATTTAATTCAAATCTTATTTTAAGGAGTGTAATTATTAATTAATAATTGTAATTATATTACAATTATACTCATTGTAAATCCATTGAATCCAATGTTTGTCGACTACTGATATGAAGTAACTGTTTTATAGTGAGGAGAATGTGCTGTGTTTTGGGTTTCTATAGCATGAGTCTATACAGCATTAGTGTTAGACCCCAGATGGTGCTCTGAACACCGACAGTGTTTACCCAATCCATTAAAATATGCCAGGATTGACCCTAGTTCCGGTCCACTGCAGCAAATCGGGACGTCTCTATTTGTAACCCTCTACATAGATATGTTACATTTCTCCAAATGCTAATCCAGCTGGATTTGACTCCAATTTTAGTGCATCCATGATATGGTAACATGTCCAGATCATGTGTTTATCCTTATGTTTTCACTAATTAAACTTTTCTCACAAATTGATCCCAACCTTACCGCTGGTTCTTCTGTGGCATCACTATAAGAAGCCTTTATAGCACCTTTCATTTTAAGAGTATATGGAGCCTTTGCTATACGCCCACCCTTCTCTTGAACTGCTGTAATATTTATTAGGCTTAAGTAAGTGGTTTGCCTGATTACTTAATCACTCACTGCTTTCAGGTTGGTCAAACACATACAAATAAAAACATTGACGTACAGGTCTGACCTTTCAACAAATAACGAATGCCAGCCCAAGTAAATGTGTTTACTTGTGAGGTTGCAGTTTCACTCGAATACCGGAGACCCAGCACTTTAAAGAAGTTTTTGTGTTGTAAAAGAGTTATTTAGACGCTAACACAGCCTTGTCTGATTTTCATTTTTCAATTCCACTCACATTTAGGAGAAACTTCCCCTGCCTTGCGGTCACCACTGTCCCTCACTCTCTTTCTGCTCTTGATTAGCTTTTTCCAGCTTGGGTAATTGACAAAGAGCACTTGATGAAGAGTTTTCTCTGAAAAACAACACGGTTTTGCCTCTAAATATTATGTATGCATTAAAGGGCTTTCACTGTGTCAGTCCAGAAGAGGCTTCTCATTGTCAGGCGACAGCAGCCACAGGCCTTAGTCAGAATAATTAAGCAAGATGAGGATGCCACCGCTGTACTGCATTCACTATTAGCATTCTTTAGCACAAAGCCAAATATTCCAGTGTGACAAATTCCTGTTTGAGGCTGCTTCCCCCGCGGCCTTTGATTAGTTATGGATTAATAAGACCTTTCTGCCTTCCTCATAGCACACCCTATTACCAGCTCAGGTTAGCTTGTCTCCTTATTAAACAAATGAATTAGTGCTCGCAAATGTGTCATGGATATTACCTTGCAGCAGGAGGCACACAGGGCTGGTCCACTCCCGAGGAGCAGAGGAAAACCTTGCCATGCTCAGTTGACTGTTTGCGTGGCCTTATTAACGGCATCATGATTTACTGGGAGGCCCCTGTTTGTGCTCTACAGTGGAAATGCTGTTAATTCCGTGCGATGTAAATCAGAGCCAATTAAAGTATTTGAATGTCTGTGACAGGCTCTAACTGCTTAAAGTGATACTCACCCATAAAAACAGACACTGGTGGGACAGCAGGCGTAGCAGAGGGAGGTCTAACGTGGGTTAGCCGATGTTAGTGTGCCACCCTCATAAACATGAGTTATGCTTTATTTTCAATAGCAAAAACTCCATTAACATTCGTTTAATTGCAGGGAAAGGAAGACGCGTAAGAGGTTTCTGAATTTGACCATCAGACAAGATTATCAGGAGGAGATCAAGACCAAGGAGAACTTTATTTTTACATATCATGTAAGCATACAGTAGAACAAAGCAACGTTCCTCCAGGTTCAGGTTCAGACGCTTAACATGCACACATAGTCTGTGCTTATAGAAGCACAATAGAATATACAGGTCAGAAAGATATAGACTACATGGATTATTAGATTAGCTTCTATTGTAGGCTGAAAAGATTGATGTGTCAGTGGTTTTGCATGAATAACAGCAACAAATTGTTAGTCAGACCAACTTATAAATAATAATAGTAACTGATTAGAGTTTGATTCGGGTTGTGAGAGTTTTTTGAGGTAACTCAAATCAGTTAAGACCAGACCTCTGCATCTCAATGTGGTCGACAATACATTTTAAATTGATTAGTAAATGAGTCGAATCTAAATAATAAAAATAAATTGTAAGATGTCTGTGGCGTCTCCCCCTCAGTTTGTTTACTGTCTATTTGTTTACTTCATCTATAGATTAGAGCTTCCCCTATCACATGATGTCCCCAGATTGAGAGGCTTTTGACAATGGAGCTCTGAGCCCATGCTGGGAACGTATGGGCTCCTCACACTTGATTAGCAGGGAGTTAGATCATTGTCCAGACCACATTAAAATACAGTTCTAAGAAAACTCTTGGACACAGAAATGTAAGTGGCTTTACAGCTCTACAGTGGTGCGACTGTCTAACTGCTTGCTTGTCAAGACACAGGAGATCATAACCTCAAATCTAGGGGGGCGGGGGGGGGGGGTTGAACAGAACAGTAAACAGATTGAAGGGGAGGAACACACCTAACTTTGACATAACATGTTACACAATATTTGAGCTGCAGCTCATTTACTAATGTTTTTGAGTTGAGTTAGGGGAGCCTTGACTAAACTAAGTTAACTAAAAAAATACTCTGTTATCAGTTACTTTCTCAATCTAAGTTGGCCTGCTTTTACAGTTATTACAGTATAGTTGCATGAAACGTTACCCATTTCAATCATGTCAATTCCAAGCACCGTTTGTTTCAGTAGCTCAAGGCCCAATAATAAATATAGCACAGTATAATAAATTGCAGTACCTCTTCATTATTTTTTTCTGCATTGTCTCATACACCCTGTCTCGACTACTTTTTTAAAGTCAGTTATGGTATGAAAAGATACACATAGTTATTTACAATACCTTTAAGGTACACAATTGGACCTTAAGGACCATGTTGTTCCTTTCAGGGTGCATTTACCATGTGATGCTACCGTTTCAGAGACCCAAGGCTTTCTTATGACAATGGTGATTTGCCACACCATCTCTTCCCTAAAGTAAGACTGTTTGCTCCCTCTACAAAAACACAGATTCGTTTGGACTTCTCAGATGTGGACTCCCCTCTCATTATCCCACCTACCTACCCTTAGGTTACTCTCCACAATGTCCTGGCTCTTATAAAAAGCTGTTATTGTTTATCTGTGTGCTAAAGACTAATTTAGGCACTGGTGTGTGGCATGTGACTGTGATCTTTAGTGGGATGAGTGGTGTCCTGGGACAGCAGCCCGTCCCCAGACACGAGAGATGAAAGACAGAGCGAACGCCCCTCGCCTGGTCCCAGTTGGCTAAGTGCCTCCTGCTCATTATCAAGGTCTCAGTGAAACACACAGGCCTTAAAGAGGCACTGCCTCATCGCCACTCCTGATCAAATTAAAAGGGTTCATCCTCAGATGAGGCCACGCTGTTTACTAACGGCCTCTGAAAGAAAGATTGCGACATTACGAGGGAAGCCCTGTATTTGTGTGGTGGAGTCATGCTAATAAGATAATGACATTTAAGCAAATGTGTCCTTAACATTAAACTTGTGAGTTAGTTCTTAGGAAATGAGGGCCTTGGCACAAAATATACATAAGTACACTCATAAGCTTTTTTGGTACTCATACACAAACTGCATTGAAGGTTTATTTTTGGTACCACCTTGGTAATATATATATATATATATATAAAGAAACCTGATTTAAAAAGGACAGTCATACGCCCAGAAACTGAGCTGTTTTTACAACTGAATGTCAGAGTCATTGGATTTGGAGCTCCCATGGCCATCAGAATTGAAATGCAAGGTTTACAACATGAAACCAAAGCATAGTGTGTTTAACCGCATTAACCAGTAAAGAAAGAAGAATTGAAAAAGAGATAAGGACTTACCTTTAGGCCACAGCATGTCAGCACAGCTAACGATAGCAAAGCTAAGCAAAGCAAATCAATGAATAAGCTCTGGCTATTACAGCGCTTACACCTAGAGGAAATCTCTTCCCTAGCCAGGACTGTAATTTGCAGTGTGGCACTAATAATGGATGAAGTGGATGTAATTATACTACACAATTCTGTTCAGTCAAATAGTCAGCATATAATCACTGTCAGGCAAACAAAACACTTGTATACCCATTTTGCTGCTTATAATTTTTTTGACATAATGTTAGTCTGTTGCTTTTTTAGACTTTATGAAAATTTTATTGTGACCAAAATGACTTCAATGGATTTCAAAAGTTTTTCCTTATCATGTAAAGTTACAGACAGATTTCAAAATTCAATGCAGTTACAAAAAGAACATGTTTTCAGAACCCCACTTGGTTATCTTTTGAGTGCATTTACCTTGAACTAACTAAATATAGTTCCGTTAGAAGTTCAAAATGAAATGCAGCAATTTCAGTCAGCATGCACCTATTTATAAAACTAATATTATTTTAAATTATCATAGTTTCATAGTTTTCAGTAACATACACTATAAGTCCAAAAGATTTGAATGCACTGAATGCATTGAGCTACTTTAAGTTGAACGCATTGATGCCAGAGATGTGCAAATGTACCTGTAGAGAAGTATTGCGAATAGAATAGGCACCATGACAAAACTTGGGTGTGGGATAGAGGGGTATAAAGCCCCCAAGCATTAAGCTGTAGAGCAGTGGAACTGTGTTCTCTGGAATGATGGTGCTTAATCCAATTCCTCCTCCACTTTAATTCTGTTCCATTTTTCTTACTGTTAATTATGATGTAGAATATCTGCTCAAGGGGAGAGAGAGGGTCTGAGTGTATAGTCGGTGGCCATATGGAGAGATGAACATAGCACACAGTAATCAGTGGTAAAGTATACTGTGTTAGCACAAGGCCAGTTATCATACTACAATTCCAGGCCTATTTTGTATGCGTGGCATGGTGTGTGTATGTGACAGTGTGTTGTAGAGTTCTTCTCACTTGAAAGTACTGTGACTAGCTAACATCAGTATCAGTACCCTGTTCATTAGACCGCCTCCCATTATGCGGAGCATCCATTATTATCCATTTCAAAGCCCACTGTCATAATCTTATTCTCTGTGAAAGTAACCAGCCCGAACCTGATAAAACCACTCTAATTCATACATTTTTCACATAATGTTCCTTTTTATCTTTTTTTCTACTTCATGTTTCATTTTTTCAAGAGTGTCTTTTCAATACTTGATGACCAAGACATTGATTTTCATCTTTTTAATCAGCACACATAATTATTCACTAGCGTCACTTGCACTAAGCATAGGGTTAGAATGTAAAGTAGTTTAGTCTAGCAGACCTCAAGTGCCACTGAGTGAGCTACAGTGGCATGCAAATGTTAAAATTTGGTCAAAATTTTGGTGACTGTAAATAGCTGAGTAGAAGATGAACTGATCTCCAAAAGACTTGAAGTTAAAGAGGAAACATTCTTTTCAACATGTTAAGCAAGATTGGTGTGTTATTTGTGTATTGTACAATTTAGAGTGAAAATATGGGCAGGAGCACCATGCAAAGGTTTGGGTACCCCAAGATGTGAGCTCTGCAAGAACATCATTGTTAGAAAAGGCCAGGTGATGCAAATTTCAAAGCTTTATAAATACTCAAACTCCCCAAATCTTGTTCCCAACAATCAGCAGCTATGGGCTCTTCTAACGAACTGTCCAGCACTCTGACCATTAAAATAATTGATGCTCACAAAGCAGGAGAAGGCTATAAAAGGATAGCAAAGTCAGTTAACAGAAACAGTGGAGCTCAAGTTGAGGTCTGGAAGACCAAGAAAGAGTGAACCGCTTATAGGATTGCTAGATCAAAATCCCAATTTGACTGCAAAAGACCTTCAGGGAGATTTGACAGACTCTAGAGGGTTGGTGCACTGTTCTACTGTGCAGCGATCCCTGCACACATATGACTTTCATGAAAACGTTCCCAGACGAAGGCCCACACAGTCCCTCTATCTAAAAAACACTGAAATCTGTGGATAAACTCGAAAGGAATAGTGCATACAAGATGGCCAAAGAATCTCACAGATCCAGAAAAGGAAAAGCTTTGAAAAATAAAAATAAAAATGTACTCTTTCTTAAAATATTAATGAAATATCATCTTTGACATTATGCCTTTTGGAAATCAGGCTATCTTTTATTCACAGCTGTTCATAGTAATAGATATTTTGACCAGGGGTGCTGGACAACAAGCTGCATAAAAGGGCAACTTTTTACACTGCAGTCTGTAATATATTTAGATTCTCCTTTATGACGCATATTGTCTTACTACATGTATCTTATTTTCAATTGTGGAATTTGTATGGTATTATGTACTACAATATAGTATTTGTAATTCATTTGTACATTTCCAGCCTCTCTTTATTTCTCAAAATTAAACAAACTGAATTTGTCGCTCTAAGACTTTTATATATAAATAACACTGCTCATAACAGTGTGAATAGACAATAGACAGGGGAAACTGATAACAACTGACTTATAACAAATATGTGTACATATTTTGGTTTTCATGACATCACAAAAAACTGTGAAATTAAAATTAGCTAATTGTCCAGATACAGACTGAATGAACTGCAGAGTGTGTACCATATTACACTCTTTCATTTTCAATAAAATGGAACATTGGGACAAAGCTACTGCCCTATCTGAGCCCTATCTGCCCTATCTGTTGACTATTTGACCCCAACATTTATATATAAAAAGAATTCATTTAAAACAAGCCGTTTTTAATCTGTATAGACTGAGAAGTAAATGATACATTTTGAAAATTAACTAATGTTAAAAATCTACACTAAACTCTTTCACTGAAACAAGTGAGAACAGCTTGGTTTTCCACAACACAACACCTTTAAATGCATTATAATGAGCTGTTGCCTTTTCTAAGAACATACTTTACTAAAACTCCTTCACATTGAAATTGTGAGGAGTGTTTCAGCAGCCAATGAGAACAGAGGTAATTTACATATAACAATATTTAAAGGTGCAGTAACAAAAATGAACTGTTTAATTCTAATGGATACAGGATAGTTGGAAATTGTTAACTGAATTGTAAATGGTGTTGGTACATTTTAGTTTGGTCATTTAAAAAATAATAATACACAAAAGCGTTTGAGGTCCTTGTTAACACTGGTGTTTATTTGATGTTGCACTGTGACACAATTAAACATGTATTACAGAACCGTGTTTAATCTGACCTGATCTGGATTTCCTGTGTACCTGGAGCCAGTTTGCAGGGAACAGCTATCATTCAGGAGGCTGAGCAGGGATGGCTCTGTTACACTAGGTGATCAGTTTAAGGCAATGCCATTTGTCACCAAACCTAAAGAGAGCACACTGTGGCTCTGTGGCTGCAATAGATGGTGCAAGGGAGGGGGAGGGAAAGCCCCCAGTTCCTGGTCACACTCGGTAGCCCAAACCCTGGCCTCAGGTAGAGCACTCATCAGTCCCGCTGTTTCTCTCCATATGGACTCAATGAACTGGGGAGATTTGGGAAGCGTCCCATGGCACGTTAGCAGCAGTGGCTATTACCACACACCACACACATGCTCACACACTGGCACATACAGTACATGCACACACACATATATCCACAATACACACATAGACAGGTGTCGCTCAGTTTTACAATGATAACCAGCTGTGCCTCAGTCTGTATCTACAGCAGAGGAGTGCCAGATGTGTCAGTTAAACCCAGATGTGCTTTGTATAAAAGCACTCATACCTTATTGCGCATTGCATCTCTTTCTCTCTCTCTTTCTCTCTCTCTCTCTCTCTCTCTCTCTCTCTCTCTCTCTCTCAGTGGTGCTTATTACAATGATTTAAAAACAGAATGTTTTAATAAAAGAAAATGGTTATAAATATATAAATATTTTTCATATCATAATATCTGCAAGTAGATTATGTGGAGCTCTCCATGGTACTGAACCCCCTCCTTATTTGACTTTTGCTGTTATTATATTTACTTATGTCTTATGTATACATCATATGGTCAATATTATTAGCCCATGCATATATGAAGAACATAGACACGTTTCAAGTTTTCATCTATTTTATATCTAAGACTAAAGTAGTGACTATTGCTATCAAAAAATCTGTATAAATCTATATAAAGAAGGGCAATGTGGAGATTTGGAGATCAGGATTTAGGAACTAAGTCTGATTTCAATGTGTTTTTAATCGCTTGCTAAAATGCGTTGCCTCTTTTTTATAGACCTATGCACAGACCTATGTTTTTAAATTTCGTGTTTGCTGTTAGGTAGTTGAGGAAAGTGAACTCAATGACACTTGGCCTTAAACAGATAGTTTCCTTTTTCTTTCTTTTTTTCCCCTAATGCACCTTTCTACAGTGCCTGCCCCCACCTGATGGCCAAACTTAGGAACTGCTGCTGCTGCTTTCGCTTTGAAATCTACAGCTTAGATTGCACTCCAGAGATAAGCAGTGACATATACACTGACCAAGCACCTTTTTAGAAAGACCTGTGCGCTACTTATACATGGAATTATCTAATCAGCCTATCATGTGGCAGCAGTTATGCATATAATCATGCAGATACAGGCCGGTTGCTTATGTTCACAGTTGCAAGTGTTCAAGTAATGTTCTCATCAGCCATCACAATGGGTAAAAAAATGATCTCAGGGATTTTGAGAGTGACTTGATTGTTGGTGCCAGATGGGCTGGCTTGGCTATTTCTGTAACTGCCGATCTCCTGGGTTGATCAAACAGTGAAAAGCATATTTGTTTTATTTATATATTTTTATTGCACCACAGCTGTCTCAAAAGAATTTACGCTGAATGGAAATGCCTTGTTGAGAAGAGCTGTCAAAAGAAAGGCTATAGTAACTTAGTTAACCACTCTGTAGAATTGTGGTGAGCAGAAAAGCATCTCAAAATGCCAACAAAAGAAGAAATGTAAACATAGCCTGATCTGATGAATCTTGCTTTCTGCTAGGACACAGAGAGGATAGGGTTAGAATTTGCCACTGCCAGCACAAATCCACGGAGCCAACCTGCCTTGAGTCAACAGTCCAGCCTGGCAGTGGTGGTGTAATTGCTTTAATTCTGTTAAGCCTGTTTTTGTATTGTTGCTGACCATGCGTATCCCTTCATGGGCACAATTTACCCATCTTCTAAAGGCTGCCTCCAGCATGATAATGCACCACGTCACAAAGCTAAATTGGTCTCAAACTGGCTTCATGAACTTAATAATGAGTGCAGAGTTCTTCAGTGGCCTTTGCAGTCACCAGATCAAAGTCTAGTAGAATACCTTTAAGATGTGGTAGAATGGGAGGTTCACATCATAGATGTGCTTCTGAAAAATCAGCAGGAATTAAATGACACAATCATGTCAGCATGGACCAGAATCTCAAATGAATGTTTCCCACATCTTGTTGAACTCCATGCCATTGAGAATTGAGACTGTTTTGAGAGCAAAAGGAAGCCCAACCTTATGTTGGTATGGTGTTCCTAACAAAGGGCTTGGTGAGTGAGTTTGTGTGGATGTGTGAGTGTTTGTGTAAACACATTAGCACTCATTTTAAATATAATTTTTTTTATTCTATATGTTATTAGTTTAAACTATATGTTAATAGTTAACAACAATATCTTGTAAAATAACAAAAAATGTATTTGTTCAAAATATTTAAACATTTAAAACACAAAAGTTAAAGAGTTAAAAGCTTCTTTTAACTTCTCACGTTGCTTCTTTTCACCTTTTAACAGAAAAAAAATGGTTAAGACAAATGAGTGTTGACCTGGCTTTTAGTAAACCCCCTCTTGATTCTTCCACGTCCCAACCCGGGCTCAATTGAGACATGCTTTACACCTGATGTGCTGTATAATGAATGTCTAATTCATGTAATTAGTCCATTAACTATAATCCCAGCATATGTTGGCCATGCCCTGGAGGCGCTGTTCTCCCAGGTACTTCTTTTGATGTCACCGAGAAGCAGCTAATTAATTTTACATGCATACTAATATGGGGCTCAGTGTAGCGGCCAGTGCTCGTATTTATCTTGGTAACCTTTGTGGGAAATGGACTGCGTCCCACGCCCAACAGCAGCGATATGACCATCCTCAGGCTGCTACCTTCAGTTGAATGCTCTTTTTTTTTAAATAACCCGTTTATAGATTTTTGTTTTTCTTTGATTCTATAGGACTGCTCGATTACATAAACTTTAATCATGTGATATAATTAATCACTATAAGCGTGTAGTTTAGAATAGCTTCCTAAAAGTCAAACATCAGCTAATGGCTTCAATAGGGCACTAACATCACCCCCCCCCCTCCCAAACAAATGCTCGGTGCAATGACGGTTTGAGCATCGTAATGAGAGCCCCTATCTGCTAATTAATTGACATTCTCTTGAATATTCATACATTTTATCACGAAATATGCGTTTAATTGCACCGTAAAGCATCTCAGGGGAGGGGAAATCGCCACAGACTTAATTAAAAAAAATACTTGGCTGCGCTCAGAAAGGTAAGCTGAGCCCTGACTGTGTGTATGTGTGTGTGAGGGAGAGAGAGAGAGCTATATTGAGGCTCCCTCGTGCAGCCCTCGCCCTGCCACCCTCTCTCCTGCTGCTGCTGCTGCTGCTGCTGTCCTCCACTCTCAGGTGTGGAAGTACAGTCCGACTCGAGACTGAGCTGTGACACTGGAACTGTCCAGTTTCGACTTTAATTACACATGTGTACAAATGTTTGCATTAACAATGTCAATTACACCGCCAGCCACTGCAATTTGTTTATTCATTAGTTCTTTGGTAAATCTACATTGCCTGCAGACAGAGGAGGCTAATAATGCTGAAACACACATTTAGTTTACTGAAAGCACTGCGGGACTCTCGGCCCAACACTTACAGCTGTTCAACACACACACACACACACACACACACACAGCCTGACCGGACTTTCAGTTTGACCGGACCTTTAGATTTACTGGACCTTCGGGTTTACTGGGTGTGGAGCGTTTTGGAAACGTCAATTCGGTTAAAAATAATGTGAACATAAAAAACATATTTTTGTTAAATATTATTTTGTTGGATAATTTGTTACTTACGTTGAGGGGCGTTATACGTATTTTTATTATTGTTGTTGTTGGTGATGATAATGGTAATACCCACTAAAACAATAATAATAATAATAATAATAATAATAATAAACATCTAAATCTAAAATATCCTTAAGATTTTTCTTCACTATAAAACTCGTGTTTTCCTCAGCTTGTGTGTTTTATTCAGCTCGTTTCAGGGTTTTGTCTTGTTGTCCGTCCTGAGGTACGGTCGCAGCGTCTCGTTTCCTGGGCTCTGGGCTCTGGGCTCTGGGTGGCAGCGCAGATCCCCTCGCTGATGCACTTTGACAATATTGTTTGGCCATCATGCGCTGCGTTAGAATGAATGGGATCGATCCCCTTTTAACAACATTTGTTTCCCATTGTGTGGCGGAGCAGCAGTCGAGGGCAGACGTGTGAAAGTGGCTGTTTGATTCTCTTTTTCATCCCCCTGACCTTAGCTTTTGTGCTCCATCGCCCTGGGAATGTTACGCCTCACTACTCTACTTTGAGATGCCTCAGAAAGTGCCTTTGTTTTTCTCTCCCTCTCTCCTTTTTTTCTGGACGCGCACAAAATTGTTCACCCCCTCACCTCCAGCCCCCTCAGCCCCCTCAGCCCCCTCTCTCTCTCTCTCTCTTAGCCCCGGTTGGAAAAGATACTTAAGAGTGGAGCCCCGGTTCACAAGTGCAGCGCAATTTGGCTTGAGCTCAGCCTTTGTGCAGCCTGGACAAATGACCAAACTCACGCACACATTATACAGTTGATGTACTTTACTGAAGGAGGTGAGAGGGGAGAGAAAGGGGAGGAGGGGGGCATTTCCAGGATACAGTTCCAGTAAAGAGTAGCCGTAGATTATAGAGAGCAGAAAAGGAAAAAGAAAAAGCCACAAATCTTAAGTGAACAAACACGACCTGCTCGCTCTCCTCTCAGTGTCTCACCGCTGGTTAAGCGCTAAGTTAAGGGCGCTGATTTGCATGAGACGGTTTGGGGAGAAAGCGCGCGCTGCGTTGGGTGGTCTCTGTCTCTCTTTGCTCACACTGCTGCTGTGCCACGGTGGGCATAATGAGCTGTGGAAACATCGCAGACCCGTTTGTCCTGCTAAGCTGGAGAGCATGGAGGAGTATGTGCGCCATACTTCACATGATGGAGGACACTGTGGATTATTGACTCGTATATATATATATATATATATATATATAGTAATTTTACTACATAAACTAATACATTAATACATAAACTACATAAACAAATTAACAAACAAGCAAAAAACAAACATACAAGACTGACTCATTTTTAAATCGCTCAAATAAAACCAACAATATGGTTATGCCCTTTAAAGCCAGGTGTATCCAATTGCATATATGGTTTAGTTTATGATAATGCATCAAATATATAAATAAAAACAAAAGCACATATTACTTCTTTAAATAATAATTAATCACGTAAAAAAGAAAATCAGTTTTCTTGCCCCCTGCTGGATTATCCATGCACTGCATGCACCAGAAAAATACATACAGGTTTCTAAGTTAACTTGAAGAAGAGGTTAAACAGTTTTATGTTCTATATGTTTTAGTTTGTTAACAAAAACCTGATGCCAGAAAAGTATTACTGATGTAACGAATATGATACAAAATAAAAAAAGTCGAAGTATTATTATTGTTTTTGGTTTGTTTGTTTGTTTGTTAAATAATTGGTCAGAAGGTCAAATAAACACTCCAGTTTTATAGAATTTGAATTTTCTGGCAATTACTCGGTCCAGGCTTGAAAGGGTTAAGAAGAGTAGGCTGATGTGACAACGTTTAAAAATAATACTTGCTCTGTTTCAAAAGCCTCCGTTTGATGGACGTTGCTTCCCATAGACAGCCGGAGCTCTTTGGGAAAAGTTCTGGTGGAAAAAAGGAGGCTGGAAAATCGGAATCCTTTGGCCCTTTTCTGTCAATACACAAACAGAGGAATGACAAGTTAAAAGAGGTGCTTCATGAGGAAGGGAGGAAGGAAGAAAGAAAGAAAGAAAGAGTGGTGCTATAAAAAGCGGCGCGCTAAAGACGCAGCGTGGAGCTACTGACTTCCAGCCTGCAGAGAGTTTCTGACACGAGGAGTGTAAAGCAACCCAGGACAAAACACTACACACCGTCTTCCTCCACACTCCCACTCCTTCTGAACGAGTTGAGTTCAATTTCTCAATAATAAACCTAGGTTTGTTTGTTTATTTGTTTTGTTTTTATTCTCTCTTTGTAACTTTCGCAACCACAAAAACACAAAAAAACAACAACAACAACAAAACAAAAACACACACACACCAGAATAAACACTGTGTATGCTGGGGTCTGTGTGTAGCTCCCAATCGCTTGTATTTGTATGGCTGCAGCTATTCGTAATCCGTCAGAGCGCTGAAGGGTCGCATTGTGGATTTATGGAGGAAAATTTGCATAAATTATGAGCAAATCCGCGAGTGTGTGTGTGGTCCCCGTATTGCAAATCCACCAAGCGGAAAGGTGGCCCTTGGTGAGCCTTGGAAAGAAATAGAAGAGGGAGAGAGAGGGAGAAAAAAAGCTTGAATGGCCATTGCTCAAAATAGGCTTCCATTTGGTTTTCACATTCATATAATTGACTTATGGATATTTTATACAGTTTTCACAACGACGTCCTAAAGGCTTTATTTGCATTTCTGAAGTACTTTTCAATTTGTTTTACATCAACACAAAAGGCTGCCTGGCATCATGAAGTTTGGTTTTAACGACAGTTTGTGAGTGTGAGTGTGAGTGTGTGTGTGTGTGTGTGTGTGAGTGTGTGTGTGTGAGTGTGTGTGTGTGAGTGTGTGTGTATATATATAATTGTTTGTGCGTTTTCTTTTACAGCCAATAGTTAATCCTGCAGTCGATCCGAGCCTACACCCAATATATTTGGCTATTTAAGAGTTATGATTTTTAATACCCAAAAAATAATGTAAAATTAAAGTAAGGCAAGTAATGCGTCTATTTGTTGTTGTTGTTGTTGTTGTCTTAAAGGAAAAATATACCTGACAGGATGTTGGGTAGAGATGTTTTAATATATGTTTATTAAAACTGACATGATAATAATAGTTGTGGTTAACACAGAGATGACATTAGCGGCTGAGTTTATTAAGCCCATTAAGTGTTTATTAAGCCCATATCATAATTGATATGATAATTGATTTTTTATACTCGATATTATATTGATTGCTGTGGTTATTAGCGCAGATGTCGGTAAGACTTCTTAAATAGATTTTTTCACGCATTGAGAGATGATGCTAATAGTTGTTTTATTAAGACTTATAGGATAATATTAGCTGTGTTTGGCAGATATGATATTAATAGTTCTGTTAATAATGGTAAAATTATATTAATAGCTGTGTTTATTAAAAAAGAGATGATATTAATAGTTGATTTATTAAGGCTGAGGTCATATTAATAGATATATTTATTAAGGCAGAGATTATATCAATAGTTTTGTTTTAAGGCTGAGATGATATTAATAATTCTGGTAATAAGTGAGGCATTATATTATTGGTTGTGTTTATTAAGGCAGATGTGATATTAATACTTGATTTATTAAGACAGATATGATATTAATAGTTCTGTTTTAAGGCTGATATGATATTAATAGTTATGTTACTAATGGTGGAATTATATTAATAGCTGTGCTTATTAAGGAAGAGATAATATCAATGGTTTTGTTGAGGGTGGAATTATTTGAATAGCTATGTTTATTATTTATAGTTATATTAATAACTATGTTTTAAGGCAAATATGATGTCAATAGCTGTATGTATTCAACTGAGATGATATTAATAGCTGGGTATATGAATGTAATGTAATGTATTAATAACTGTTAAATAAAAGTGGAAAGGAAAAGTCAAAGTCTAAAATAAACATGTAGTCGTATGAAATTTTCTTAATTTCATTTTTAAATATATTGAGAGATGGTATTAATAGCTGTATTTATTAAGGGAGGAATTATATTAATATTTGTCTGAGCTAGGACAGCGAATATTAGTAGCTGTATTTGATAATGCAGAGATTGTTATAATAGCTGTATTTATTAAGGCAGAGATTATATTATTAGTTGTGTCTAATAAGTCGGGAATTGTATTAATAACTGTATTAAGGTAGATATGATATTAATAGTTGTGTCTGATAAGACCTGTATTTATTAAGGTAGAGGTGGCATTGAAGATCATGTTTAGTAAGGTCGAGCTTTTATTAAGACAGTATTAATAGCTGTGTGTGTTAGGCAGGTGATTTATTAAAATAACGCTTTGTTTAATAACGCTTTGAGTTTATATTAATATTTATGTTTGTTACGGCTGGTTAGCGCGGGCTACTTCTTCATTTGTATTAGGTAGTTCAGACACTTACATCCTTTATGTTTATATTAGCTTCTCGTTGCTTATGTGGAGAGCTTTCTCGAGTGCTGCGTCTGATATTGGGGGCTGTGCTCGCGCATTTAAAACAGAACCAATGGGCCCCTCTCGCATTTCAAGGAGGAAGAGATTACATGTTTTAAACCCCTTTCAAACCCGCTCACTCTCTAACTACATTTAAACAGGAGAAGATAAGACCCACACCTGGAGACAGTGGGACGTGCAGCTGAAAATAAGGCTCTGGGATAGGTGTGATCGCTCGCGGGCCCCTCCGGTACAGTATAGGCTCGATAACATTCGGATACAAACACAAACACACACACACACACACACGAAACGGGACACACACTCTCTACTGTGTCCCGTCCCGTCTGCCATGGCGTTTATACGCTTTTTGGCGCACATCGCCTTCACTTACTTTTACCCCTCTGATAAACGGCAACAACGAGCACAGCAAAAGTCATGCGAGCTACGATGTGACAGGAAAACGACCCCCCACCCCACCCCACCCCACCCCAAAAAGAGAGAAAGTAGCCGTGACAGTACAATGCGACCTGAAAGCCAATTTCCATGTCAAACATCCCGTGGCTTTAGTAGCTCCATTTGTAGCCCACAGAAAGGTTAGCGCATACCTTCACACACTCTTACCGGGTGCCATCGCACTGCCACTCCGCCTGCCGAGCCTTTTCACCCCCTTTGCTCCGTCTTCAAATGGAAATGATTTCCATTGGCCCAAGGTGTCCATGTAAATAGGTGTAAATGAAACCAGATTATGCCTTTCTCCCAACGCACCCCCCCCACCACCACCTTCCCTTCATCCAAGCACCCCCTCCTTCCTCTATACCTCCACCAACACCACCACTACCACCACTACTACCTCCTCCTCCCTCTCGTCCTCCTCCTCCTCCTCATTCTCCTCCTCCCAAGGCGATTGTCATGTGATGGCAAAGAAGTGGCACATTAATGAAGCGCCTCTGCAGGGGTCTTTTCTGCTCATGTCACCCCATAAAAACTATCAGATGGTTAGAGGAAGGACATGGAGGCAGCTACTTAGCTCACCTTAATCGAGCAAGAGGGGAAGAGAGAGAGAGGAGCTCGAGCCATTGAGCTGCCAGAGGAAGAGGAAGCTTGAGTTCTTTACAAGGCTGAAGAAGTGAAGATCAGAGCTGCAGAACAAGAAGAACAACAAGAAGAACCACAACAAGAAGACGAAGCTGGGTTGTTTAGTTTTTGTTTGGTTTCCAGTGCGGACTGCAACCAAGACCTGGCTTTCCCACCACTACCTAACCAGCGGATGGTCCACTGGTGCAACTTCTGCTCTCTCCTCAACTTTGCGCGTTACTTCATGACCCATTCGAGAGTCGCTAACTTCTAACTTCTCAGGACCTCCAGTTCCAGATCCTTCCCCACAAGCAGAAGAAAGTGCTCGGTGTTGAAGCCAACGCGCCTCAGGAAGCGTCCAGGATGCCTCGCCCGGGCAGGAACACGTACAGCGACCAGAAGCCGCCCTATTCGTACATCTCCCTAACGGCCATGGCTATCCAGAGCTGCCCGGAAAAGATGTTGCCGCTAAGCGAGATCTACAAGTTCATCATGGACAGGTTCCCTTACTACCGCGAAAACACGCAGCGCTGGCAGAACTCCCTGCGCCACAACCTCTCCTTCAACGACTGCTTCATCAAGATCCCGAGGCGGCCCGACCAGCCTGGCAAGGGCAGTTTTTGGGCGCTGCACCCTAATTGCGGCGACATGTTCGAGAACGGCAGCTTCCTGCGACGGCGCAAGCGCTTCAAGGTGGTCCTGGCCGACCCGCTGGCGGTGGCGGCGGGCGCCAAGTCGTCCGAAGCGGCGCACTACCTACAGCAGCAGCACGCCAAGCTGCGTCTGAGCGCACTAGCCGCCACCGGTGCGCACCTGCCGCCGGTCACCGGCTACAACCTGGGCGCGGCGTCTCCCGCCTCCACCTTTAAGCACCCGTTCGCCATCGAGAACATCATCGCGCGCGAGTATAAGGTGCCCGGGGGCCTGGCCTTTTCGGCCGTGCAGTCCATGTCGGCGGGCTACCCGCTACACAGCCAGCTGGGCACCGCGTGGCCGCACGTGTACGGCGCCGGAGCGGCGGACACGACGGCGCCTATTACTATGGCGAGCGGTGACTACGGCGCATACGGTGTCCCCATCAAGTCGCTGTGCCACGGCGGCCAGACGCTGCCCGCCATCCCCGTGCCCATCAAAGCCACGCCGGCGTCCGTGGCCGGCCTGTCCGCGCTTCCGCACCATCTGCCCGCCTTCCTCTCGAACTCGCCGCAGTCGCTGAGCCCTACGTCGCCGCACGCCGCCGCCAGCCAAAGCAGCCCGGGCGCGCCCAGCGACGCGCTCACTAGCCCCGCCGCCCTCCAGTCTGTGGCCGTGCACTGACGTGGACACTCCAGAAAATACTAAATAAAACAAGCAGAGCGGGGGGAACCGTGGCCTGGAGGCGACGGCACGAACTAGACACTTTCTCCAAAGTTGGACTTTTCCGTTTTTTTAAACTTCATTCCGAGGCAAGAACTGTCCGTGTTGCAGTGTTGTTCCTTTTCTGTGTTCGTGTTTTATCCCGTTTTTATGTGTGTTGCTTTAAATAGTGGGCTGTTTGTCTGAGCACACGGATTGAGGACACATATAGGCCTGGTTTATTACTGTAATTGTTTTTTTATTTTGCGTTTTTTTTTTACAAGAGAACAAACAAGCCCAATGTTTTACTTGTAACACTGCAGAGATCTCGGCCTGTTGGATGACTGGTTGCTGAAAGTCAGATCAGAAGCGTCTATAACCAGTTTTAAAGCTATATGAGCTTTACATTCATAAGGCTGTAGCTCTAGTCAGGTCTTTGGGGGCAATTCCACTGACAGTTAAACTCACGTTTCATGCCGTTTTAATGCCGTTATAGTATACAGGTTCAGATCTGGCAGACATTGCATGTTAAAGTTACTCGACTAACTTCTTTCTAAGTCTTGGTTAAATGACAGCAGACATCGGAGAACCTCAAAGACGCACTACTTCACAATTTTACGCCACTGACAACCACAAACAAACCAACAAAAATAATAAATAATAACAGTAGTTTTCACACTTCATACCAAACACACAGGCCTACACTGTATGCAGAGATATGAGATTTGAAATATACATTTAAAATCGTGAGATAATCGTGAAAGGCGAAGTAAATATGTGAATAATTGCAAATACGTGATATAAAATTGTGTAAAAATGCACTTTTTAGTTAGATGTTTTAGATGATCTCTATTTTGCAGGAGATGTTTTGTGAAGCATTTAATTTAAAGCCGTGGTGACCATGTGGATTAAAAATGCCGTACATTTGTACTTTCTTTTTTTTTTTTTTTTTTGGTTAAGATATAAAGCATGCCTTTTCCAAACGTTGTGTTGTTTTGCTGCAAGCATGCGTGCTTTAAAAACAAGTGTGCAAAAAAGTCTGCATTAAATTATAAACTTGGTCATCAAAATATTTTTTCATTAAAATTATGCAAAACCTCAAACATTTCGTTTTGTGCGATTGTTTTCTCTATTCCATTCTCTTTTAGGACCACACTTACATGCATCAGAGAGAACTAGGTTATGTTATTATTATTATTATTATTATTTATTGTCGCCTCTTTTTGGTGATAAATAATTTTTTTTAGCTTATAAGCAATATATCGTTGCTTTCACGCTAAAACATTCTATCTCTGTTTTCACTGTTTAAACATTTTTTACTGTCAGTTGTTCTTCATAATGTGTTGCCATAATAATTTCGGGATTAACGGACCAATAGAAAGGCTGCACGATTTTTGGAATAAAATATTTTTACATTGACTTTAAATGACAATTAGGAAGGGGTTTTCCTCATACAGTAAAGCTGACTTTTTGGAGATGCGACGTTTTTGCGTGACAGCGACGATTTATAGTAAGGCTGTGTGTAGAATAGCTGAACTGCAGTGATGGTTATGTTAATGTGATGTTTTCAGGTGAGCTGATACAGTGATGTTAAAACAGTATAAATATGAGGGTCCCCTGCGTTCCTTTCTCTCTCTCTCTCTCTCTCTCTCTCTCTCTCTCTCTTTCACACACACACACACACACACACACACACACACTAACTCTGGGTTGATTCCCAGCCTGTTGGAATACAGGCAGACCTGAATGAAGCTCTTGATTAGGATGCATGGAGGAGCTGAAGCGCAGCCACAGCGCACACAGCCACTCATTCATCTGCTCACTCTCAGCCTTTTACACATCACCTTCAGACATGTACACTCAGCACGAAAATCGGTGTGTGTGTGTGTGTGTAAGTGTGTGTGATCGATTAAAACTAGACGTTTGCGTAGATCTGTTTAAACTATCCTCTATTTCAGTGTTTCCTCTCAGCGGGGTTTATTTGGCATCGCTGTCGATTTACTTGCATTTATTTATTTTTAGTTGTTTTCTCTTTTCAATTGACTATTTAAGCCTTCTATTCTTTATTTCTTGTATTATTAATGCCAAAAAAAGTTCTGCAAATATTTCGACCGTATTTTGTCGTCGTTTTTTTCGTTTATTTTTTCTTGCTATTTTTTCTTTTTCATTGATCTTTTTTCTTTCTTAGTTGATATTTTTCTCCTTTCATATTTTTTCCCTTTTCTTTTTCAAACTGGTTCTGCTCCGTTTCTAAAGGCTATTAAAATGCGAGAAACAGGTGTATTGTTTGCATCTCCACCCAGAGAGCAACAGCCTTCTCCGGGATATTAAGCAAATACATTAGGATTCCGTCACTTTATGCAATTGAGTTGATCAAATAAAGGGTCTCTGGCCACTTCATTCACTCTCATTCAGCTCAATAGAAAGTGCAAAGAATTGCAAACTTCGGCTGGGCCACCGATGTAGATTTAGCCTTTTTTCACAGAGACAAAAAGCCTGATTTCTCCCAAACACATAGCTGACTGGGCTACTAGGAAACGAGTTCTGAGACCCCTTTGGAATTTAAATCCAGCCCCTCCCCCTTAGACTCTGTTTGCACAACACAGCAAGGTTTTCCCCCTTTTTCTTTCTTTTTTTCTTTTATTTTTGTGTGTTTTTGTTTTATTTGTGTGTGTGTGTGTGTGTGTGTGTGCGCGCGGCCTCGCTGTTTACTCTAGTGTGTGTTACAGACAGAAGTGTGTGATTAAATGTTTAAATAGTGTAAAAGTAAAATAAACTTGAAACTACATTTACTTAAGATTTACTCTGAAAAATAAACTCAAACAAATTGCCCCAGTTTAGGTTATTCTTTTTTCAGTAATTTATTTTCTCTGAAGTACGACTGAAGTAAAGCACTCATTTCCAACTTTTGACTATAATCTGAATTTATATGTGAAATTAAAGTTGGATTAATCTCTGTAAAACAACTACAACATCTCTGTGAACTCAGCGGGTCCATGGCTTCACACACGAATTGCCGCCCAGCTTGACACAAATTATAGAACATTAAGATAAAAAAAAAAAAAAACAGCTCAGGTTAAAAAGTAATGGATTAACAAGCGTTAGATCATAACGTTTAGAGAGCATGAAATTAACATAAACAACTTTCAGCCTTAAGATTAATCTAAGTCTACAAACGCTACTTTAAAAATATTTTTTGTTACAGTGTATTATTATTATTATTATTATTTTATTTTTTATTATTGCTGTTGTTGTTATTGATATTATTATTGGTCTTTTATTTTATTTTATTTAAAATTATTGTTCTTTGTTATTGTTTTTTCTTTTGCTGTTATTATGTAGTCTTTATTTTTTAGTATAGTATTTATTCTTTTTCCTTTCTGTTGTCATTCGCAACAATACTGCTAGTACTGCTACTTTTAAAAATAATCATTGAATTAATTGATGTTATTGATGTTTTTGAATTTCTTTAGTTATTTATTTATCACTCCAGATTTACCAAGTGCAACTTCTAAGCCTCTTTAACTAAGCCTATCCGAAAGCCAAGGAAGCAAGGCTGTGTGCCAAAGTAGGAGTAACAGTCCTCCCACACAACATTTCCATACATGCAGACCTGCCACACCCACTGCTGTTGCTTTCAACCCTGCTGAAACGCAGCTATCGTGCAGAAATGAATAAACCCTGTTATCTTTGTGTTTTCGACATTACACTTGAGATCCAGAGCTCTGTGTTGGTGTGACTCTCGAGCTAATAAGGCCGGCCCTGTTGTCTTTCAGTGGCTTCTTTCATTCATTAGTGCAGACATGAACCATGTTGTGTAATCAAAGACAGAACTGCTGTTGTGTCCCTCCCTCCTCTCTCTTACATGTTCCAGATCCTCTCCTACAAAGAAGAAGGTCATCTTAGGCAGGGGATAAAATATAGAGCATGCCATGCAAGAAAACCTCAGTGTGGTAGTTTAATTAAAAGAATTCATTAGAGTGGAAGCCCAGGGTAATTAGCATGCATAATTTATGATTCTCTTAATGCATGCAGTCCATGGCCTTAGTATAAAAAAAAACTCAACTCAACCTCCAGTGGAGAGAACGGAAATGGACAGTAGCTAGTTATTTATTACATGTTTATTACTGTGCTGTAAGTCAGCTGAAATAGTGTTGATATCTAGCCTATAGCAAACATCAGGGACTTCAGTTGTTTTGTTTGTTTTTTGTTTGTTTGTTCTTTGCAAAATAGAAAGGGTTTCCAGGGTGCTGTTTTACTGTACACTCTTAATAATAAAGGTGCTACAAGGGATACAGACTTGTTTGAACGATGCTATAAAAGAATTTTAAAGGGTGATGAACAAAATGAAGGCAGTGTAACCTAAACCGATGAAGAGTTAAGGCTATAAGTGAAAGTTTTTGAAATCCTTAAAATTTCTTCACCCTCACACACCTGGTTTACAAAATTGTTCCTTATGAAACCAACACATGGTTCTTCTGTGGCATCGCTTAAGGAACCCTTTGTAGCACCTTTAAGAGTGTATTTGTGTTTAGTTGTTTTGTTTCTCCACAGCCTTTTTATGTTTAACTATGACTTAAAAAATGATGATTTTTTATTTCTTTGAAGGCCAAATGTACCTTCTTGACACCCAATTTAAATGTTCTTCTTGCCTACAGCTGCAACATGTCATATAACCATACATAATGTAATACACACATGACACACAATGCAATTAATCTGTTGTTAGCATCGATTGTAAAGGCCTCATGAAATCTCATATATATATATATATATAGGCTACCGCTGTTCAAAAGAATAGAAGAGAGAGTGTATGTATGTCTACTTGAAGTCTGTGACTTTATATGCTATGCTAAGAACAGAGAGAGCTACTGCTGCAGTACTCTCTCCCTATTAGAGTTTACCTGGGCTCAGGCTCTGAAGGGTGCGATTTGACAGAATGAGGCCAGAGTCAGCGCAGCTTACTCTCCTCGTACTTCCTGTAATTTTATGCACTGTCAAAACAGTGTTTGTAAAAGTGCTAAAAATTAATCTATGCTAAGCAAAAGTTGCATTAAGTTTACTCTGCAAATGTGACAAAGTGCTTGCTGGAGGTAGACAAGTGCTGTTGATGTGTTTATGCTTTGCTGATGGCTATTTTTCTTGCTATAATGCAGCCACCTATTGGTTTTACATAAACAACTACATAAAAACAAATATTTTCAGATCCGTGTACAGTGGAAGTTGACTGCAGGAATTTTGTCTTTGGTTGGCAGTCTAGCTGGCTAACACTTTCCAGCTGTACTCTTAAATGTAAAGGTGTTACAAACGGTTCTTTGCCATAGCAGGAACACTTGGTTCTATATAAAACATTTGTTTAACCTTTTAATTGGTAAAGATTAAGATTAAGATTTTGGCAAATGGTTCTGTTTCTCCATGGCCTTTTCACGATTAACTACACTCCTAACAATAAAAAGTGCTGCAAAGGGTACTTTGAGGGATGCCCTAGAAGAACCACTTTTGGTTCCATAAAGAACCTTGCTTGTAAAAGAGATGTGTAGGAGTGAAGAACCAACACTTGATGCAAGGATTCTTTGCTAATTTCACAGTTCTTGACACTCACTTAAACAAATAGCCATCTCCTTTACAACCCTTATCTTTTATGGGGCCCAAAGTAGTGCCTTTGTGCCATTGTTCAATGAACCCTTCGTAGCACGTCTATTTTTTAAAAGTGTATGATAAAAACAAGAGGCCATGTATACCTTTGACATCCAGCTCATGGCAATTCTCATATATTAGCTAACCTATTGTACCCATAAAGAGATGAGCATGCACTATACCTAAATAATCTCCTTCAGAGCCTGTGTAGTATGTTGCATTTGTCACTGGGGGTCATGTAGATTGCTATGGTTGACAAATGCAGGTGTAGTGGACAATAGTGGACAGACGAAGCACCAGAGGACTGTGGTGAAGAAGGAACTGGATTGGGCCAAACACCCATGTGTGCATGAAATTAGAATGTCAACATCTGATTCACGCTGCTGGGCAGTGACTGTGAAACAAATTATGTCAGTGGGAGGCATGCGCCATATTCCGCTGAGACGTGGCCATCGGCTGAATGTGGGACAAACTGAAGTCCACAGCTCACGTCCGAGGGGCTGTGCTGACACTTGTCTCATACCCTAAAACACTGCTAAAATACTTTTCAGCCCAAAATGGACAGTTTTGAGAATACACAGTAGGCAAAGATGTGCATAAAAATAATAACAACCAAATAAAAGTATAAAATATTAATCATTGATTTGTCAAGCATAATGTAAATCTAGCAAAGAATTTAATTTCTCCAAGATGTCTCAGAAGAACTATATGCAGTTGCATCTGAAATTATTTAACCCCTATTAGAAATGAGTTTTTTTTTAGCCAAATTTACAAACGGTCAGCTGTTTGCAGTAAACCAATGAAACAAGAGCAATTTAAATAGCTCAACAAGTGCTTTCTCCATACTCAACACAAAATACCAATTTTAATGACTACTGCAGTCTTTAAAGTCTTTCAGTACTTAATAGAGCACCCATTTGCTATTATGACCGAAAATGCTGAAAATGCGATGCATAGGCAGACCCCAGCTTCTTAGTCCATTCCTCAAGGGCAATGGCTTCCAGTTTACTAATAGACTTGGGTTTGCGTCCACCTTCTTCAAATCACACTAAGAATTTTCAATGAGGATCAAGTCAGGCAAGTGTGATGGCCACTCCAGAATCTTCCAGGACTTCTTGTGAACTCAAGCCTTGTTGGACTATATATATATATATATATATATATATATATATATATGTATGTATGTGTGTGTGTGTGTGTGTGTGTGTGTGTGTGTGTGTAGTAATAAATATGTTGTGATTTAGTGTGAGTTGTGTTAGCTGAATCCTTTCCAAACATCTTAAATGTAGTTTACCTAGTTTACCTTCTATGTTCTTCTAATTGTGTTCTTCCGTCTGTGTTCTCATTATATTCTTCTAACTGTGTTCTGTGTTATTTTGTGTTCTTTTAACTGTGTTCTAGCTACATCGGTCTAACTATGTTCTTCTAATTGAGTTCTTCCAACTGTGTTCTAACTATATTCTTCTAATTGAGTTCTTCCAACTGTGTTCTAACTATATTCTTCTATGTTCTTCTAATTGAGTTCGTCCAACTGTGTTCTAACTATATTCTTCTATGTTCTTCTAATTGAGTTCTTCCAACTGTGTTCTAACTATATTCTTCTAACTATGTTCTTCTAATTGAGTTCTTCCAACTGTGTTCTAACTATATTCTTCTGTGTTCTTCTAATTGAGTTCTTCCAACTGTGTTCTAACTATATTCTTCTAACTATGTTCTTCTAATTGAGTTCTTCCAACTGTGTTCTAACTATATTCTTCTGTGTTCTTCTAATTGAGTTTTTCCAACTGTGTTCTAACTATATTCTTCTAACTGTGTTCTGTGTCATTCTATGTTCTATGTGTTCTTTTAACTGTGTTCTAACTACATTTTTTAAACTGTTTTACCTATATTTTTCTGTTCTTTTAACTGTGTTCCTCCAAATGTGTTCTACCTATATTCTTTTAACTATTGTTTTTTAACTATTGTTAACTATTGTAATTTAACTGTTATTCTGTGTTCTTCTAACTATATACTAACTATATTCTTCTAATCATGTTCTTTTGTTCTTCTGTGTTCTGTAATTCTAACGGTGTTCCTCGAACTTTGTTCTTCTACATGTGTCCTTTTAAGTATATTCCTCGAACTGTATTTTTTTGTGTTGTTCTAACAATATTGTTCTGTGTTCTTCTATCCGTGTTTTTCTAACCAACAGATGCATGTCAAGTATGCATGGCAATACCAGAACTGTATCAGTATTAACAGATGTTTGTTTAAAAAGGTGCCTAGGTGATATCTGTGTTTTATTCATTATATACTGCATTCCCTCTATAACCCTCCATAAATATTACATTTCTCTGTAATGCTAATCTGGACTTTCTTAAAGAAACTGGCATTCAAAGAAAATAACTACTGTTACTAGTTTTACAGGCAAAGAATGTATACACAAGTCTGTGTGTATATGCATATAAAAAAGTGAGCTATTGTATTTATGACAAAGCCATTTTTTCACTGCAGTCATTTTTGTTTTTTGTTTTTTTTGTTTTTTTTACTGCAGTCATTTTTTTCCTTTCTTCTTTGTCAGCCTCTGTTTAAAAGTTACACTGAAAGGCGTTTTCCTGTCTGGGTGAAGCTGGTCTCTTTCCAAATGCCTGATTCTTATGCTCCCTGTTAGTGCTAATGGAAGTAATTTAGCATAGCAGGGGCAGGGAAAGAGGAACTAATTGTTATTCAAGATAAGGATGTGTATTATCACAGGAAGGCCATCACAGGAGCCATTAGACAGGATCTTAGTTTTAAAGGTCTTTGCTTTCACCTGAAACTCAGTGCAGAAGTGCTGTCCTGTCTCACCGGTTCACAAGGTCAGCTGAGCAGCGCCCGCTAAAGCACATTTGTTTGAGTTCACCTCTTCACACCTAATTCACCACGTTTGTGTGTCGAGGGTGCTTAAAAGCATATTAGCTCTTCACTTGGAGCTGCTGTTGATTGCGTATGTCTTGAAATGCTTACTCATGTGCAAAGTGTAGCAGCAGGCTCTGTGGCGCATTCTCGCATATGTGTGTTTTGGGAGCTGTTGTATCTTTGTTCAATAATAAAAAGCCATAAATTAACACTTGTCATAACACATGCTGGAACATCTAACAGTGATGCAAAGACTGCTGCAGAGACATGCTGAACCCCGTAGCGTTCTCACTGTTACACAGGTTCAGGCACGACCCAGCGTGAGTTGAGCCTCCTCCCATTTATCAACCTTCAGACTCCAGCTCTGTCAGCTGCAACACACTCTCAGTGTCCCAGTGCCATCGACTGCAAGCCAGACTTATGTTCTAAAGCATTTTTTAAAAACATTCAGCTGCGCCTGTCCGCCAGCCAATGGTGTCCAATTTTGCTTGCAAAAATTAGTTCTGACTCGTGGGTCCAGGCACAAAGCAGGGCATAAAATCAGAGTGCCCTTAAACTGAAAACTGTATTTACTTTGGCATAGTTTTACCAATATTAAGGTTTAGCATATAGAAGTGAAATACAATGGACCTCAGTGACTGTTGTGTACTCTTTCAAAGCAAAACCCACATAAGTGAAAAGAGAATTCCTTTCAGGGCTAAACGCTGCAGCTACTACAAGAGAATATAGAAGTGAGGTTAAATGCTATAAAAAAAAAAAAGTTTATGCTGGCCATCCAGGTAAGAAGGGACAACTGGAGGAAATGTTGCTGCAGGTGTTTGTGTAAAGAAGGCTGGTTAAACGAGTGGGTGCTAGCAGGGTGCTAGATTAAAAGCTAACCCTACCAGACCCTACTGCTATCTCTTTACACTGTGCCGATTGGACACCAGAGCGGATAGCAACACTGTCCTGTAACACTTGGGAATCAATTCAAAACGTTCGTACAGTTACAGTGTCAAACCCTATGCCAGTGTGATGATGAAAAATCAGAGCTTAATTGTTTTCTACATAAAAGTGGGTGTTTCATTCTGAGGCAAAGTAACAGGGTTGTAAATCGGTTTGTAAAACCACAATTGAGCATTTTGTAAACCAATCAAAGTCGCATATCTACTGTTTATACTTCAAAGAACTTTGACTCAATCAATGCATTTTCTGCATGTTTTCACTGAGATTTGCACTCTGCATTATTGGTTTTGGAGGACAATAGTACTTGTCAGTGATCCATATAATTGCAGTATCAAATTAAACATGCCTGTGCAAAGCACTGAAAAAGTATTAACTTGTATTCTCAGATGCTTTTAAACTAGTCTATCTTACATATATGTTGATGCAAATGAGGTGTTGGTTGTTATTGGACTAATAACCAACATAACCAAACCATGCCTAAGACATACATTCATTTAACCTAAAAACAGAAGCATTTGCTGACATGATTGGTTTTTACCTTAAACACAGTGGTTGTGGCCAAGGAGCTTGTGTGAGTCATGCTTTGTGTGAATATTCTGCATTTCCGTGGGTGATTAACAGCCTATCGCTTTGTCTTGGCTTGTCATGCACATTGCGTAAGTCGTGTGCAGTGTTGTTGATCTGCATGTTTTTTTTTGTATTAGGTATTAATACTAATGCACAACATGCAGAACGACATTCTCAGACTGTAAAGCTTCACTTGAAAACAAACACAAACAGCTATCTTTAAGTAAGGTCATTAGCAGATTTTGCGCTTCAGTGTTTGGGTGTTAAAGGGTCTTCGCTCAGAGGTGTTACATATGTCAGGACAGTAACAGCCTCTGTGGATTTTTTTCATACCCCTGCTATTTCCCCTAGCAGAGGTGCCACACCACGCTAATTTATCACCTCTGCTTTCTGAGATCTTATCTCTTGTCTCATAAACTAACACTTTCTGCTGTACTTCAAAGGCCAGAGAGCCGACAGAGGTGAGAGGGAAAAGCAGCCAGTGCTGAAGGCCAGATTCTGCAGGCAGATGAGTTGCTGATGATTGGCAGAGTAAGTGGGGGCCTCCTCAGCTGGGGCCACATCTCTACTAGCACTGGACAGTGAGCCTCCCAGTTCGGGAATAAAAGAGAGGTGTGAGCACTGACAGTTCGGGGGTGTGGGGAGGTGGGTATTGGTGTGTCCCTTTCTGGCCCCTGTGGAAGGTGTAGGGCCAGGGCACCATTAGAATGCCCCTAGAGACCTGGTGATATATTGGGAGTAGGAAGTCATGGGTAATTACTATTCAAGGAAGACTTGGAGAAAGCAGCTGCTGCTTCTGCAGTTGCCGAATAGAATGAGAGAGAGAGTCTTCATAGTTTTGCATTCGTTTAGGATGAGGTGTCACCTTCAGTCACTTCGGAACAGTGGAAGAGCGTAGTAAAAGGTTAAGAGACGACAAGGCTCTGCTAAGGAACAATCCGTCAGCCTTCGGGAAGCATCTCTGTAGACTCGAAAATTCACGGATACTGTATTTAAATCCAGAGGAAGCTGACAGTTGTCTGTAATGGGCCTCTGTGACATGCAGATGGATGCCTCTTGTTGTCGAATAACAAGGCCCCATTGTCCCGCTAATGTAACTTGATCAGTCTTTGATCTAATCCCATGTTGTTGCGAGCAGTGTGAAAATTCCCTATCAAGAGCATGATCCACTGCTTTGTCTTTTGTTATCGTGATAATCTCTCGCATTTAAATTCGACTTTGTTCTTTTGTGCTTTTGTTGGGGTAGCACAATGCGGGGTTAATTAGCAGCCACTGGTGCTCCCTGTGTTCCTCCACACTTAATCACACTTGAAGTGTCCTCTTCAGCGAGCCGCTGACACTCATCAGGTCCCCACTGCAAACACAGCCAAAGTCCAGCCATTAACAAACAACAAAATAACAAACAGTCAGCCGTTAATCCTAGCTTTCGATGACAGCTGGGGATGAATTGCATCTGGGCTACGTTCACGAGTTACACACAGCAGTAAAGTATTAGCAGTTGTCTGAAATTGTCCTCGAATGTCAATATTGATTCCTTTCGCCATTGTTGGATTTGTATACATTGTGTCAGATATGTGTTCATATTACAGGACAAGGTGAATTGTTTATTGGTAGGGTAAATGCTTTGACAATGTCAAAGCTCCTTTGAATTAAGACACTAGAAGCTGAATTATAGTATCCTTGCTGTCACGCAAAAGCTTGTATCTCCATTATAGCCATTTTTTGACATAATGTGAATCAAAATTCACGATACACAGACCAATAGAAATGCTCCAAAATGACTCAATAAGAGCTTTTAACAGTGGCTTTCGTTGGAGGTCAAGAAGGTTTCCATTGAAAGTAAAGGTCTGTCCTTCTCCTGTAAAATTGCTGCTTTTTTACATAGTTAAGAGTCTGGCAGTTTTGTTCTTTACATTTTTATCAAAATCTTTGATGTACAGATCATTAGAAATGCTTAAAATCTTTTTTCATTGACTAGGTTTTCTCCTTTTCCTGTTAAGTTACTGGAGATACTAGTTTTTTTTCCAGACAGTATGTTTTATCAGTGATATTGACATTTCTGCATTTTTCCAGCTCATACTGTAAGGTCAAAACCATTCTGTGCTGGTGTGCTTTAATTTCAGCCATGTCTTCCTGAACACCTTATCTGATGCAGTGTAGAACGATGTGCACCTAAACTCCTTAGAGGAACTTATCCCTGAGCCTATATGCGGCAGTTCAGCACTGTCAGTCACTAAACCGGTCTGTCCCCCTTTTCTCTCGCTAAACTCACCGGATACAGACTTTTGCATTCATCCACAATATTGCCCTTCTTCATAGCAAGCTCTCCCCATTCCCTGGTGGTCTAATTTATGTTAAGTCACCAGCCTCCCCCATGGCTGTTTTGAGGCGTCTCCGAATGGAGGCCGTGTGGTGGAGGTTTGTGTGTGTGTGTGTGTGTGTGCGCCAGGGTCCCCTGTGAGATTATCCTCCACGGGAAAGAGCGACACACACTGAAACCATCTGCACGTCCATGGGGCAGTTTGGGAAGAAAGAGCAGACTTCTGAGGAGATCCACACTGCAATTCAGTTTTGCTCGTGAAGCAGGTAATTCATTCAGAATGAGAGAATGTCCATGGCTGTTCTCAGATCAGTGGCCTGTGCAGTGCACAATACACGGATGGCATTCAGTGTGAAAATAGCCTGTAAGCACAAAAATATCCTGTGGAAATTTGGGATAATATAGACATTGGGAGTAGTGTACTATGTTTTTGGTCTTCTTGTTTCTTTAATTGACGACATGCTTTAAGACACTGAACTAATCCTGTGTTTTTCATGTCTGTCTGGTAAAACATATACACATTTATCATAACAAAAAATCGTAGCATTTTATATGATGAATGGACCAATAGTCACGAAATGCTGCAGAATGTCTTTTTAGTTGACAGATTTTAGTAGCTGATTTGTCTTTGAACTGTCACTGCATTAAGCTATTCGGATTTACTTTAATGAAGGTAAATAAGCTAGGTAAACTGTATATTTGAGGAGACGTTTGGAAATGGTCAAGGTGACACATTCAATCACACACTAAATCACAACATATTTATTATCTTCTAATATATTAAGAGAGTGAGAGAAAGAGATGTAAATTACATTATACATTAAAATGTATAATAGATAGATAGATAGATAGATAGATAGAAAAAAATGGATAGATAGATGGATAGATAAAATGTATAAACTGATAGATGGATATATATATGTATATATATATATATATATATGTAGATAGATAGTTAGAGAAAAATGGATAAACTGATAGATATATAGATAGATAAATAGGTAGGTAGGTAGGTAGGTAGATAGATAGATAGATAGATAGATAGATAGATAGATAGATAGATAGATAGAAAAAGGATAGATAGATGGATAGATAAAATGGATAAACTGATAGATAGATAGATAGATAGATAGATAGATAGATAGATAGAAAAATAGGATAGATATATGTATTTTATTTTTATAGTTTTGGACCTTTACTGTACTATAAGAGCCTTTGTTTATTATCCTAGTTTAATTCATGATTGTTTGGCTTCATAAAACACTAACACAGCAGAATTAAGGAGTAGGAAAACAATCATACAGAAATCAGGAATCAATTGAGCGAGCCACCTAGACACATTTTAATGAGTGTGAGTTCAGCTCTAGAGGCCTTTCCATTGCAGCCATAACACTCAGGGGAGTGTTTGTTAGTTACTATTTATGCTTGTGGATGCTAATGAGGCAGTAAATAAACACGGCGAGAAACGATTGTATTCCTGGAGTCAACTTCAACACACGATATTATACACTGCCAGACGCTGTGAATTTCTCAGAGGAGCGTTTTCTTGCTCTGATCGTGGCGCCAAATGTAGGTCATATTAAGTTAATTAACAAGTGCACAACAGAGTGATGAAATCAGGAGAAACACAAAAGCGTATGGCTTTTAATAAACCATTAAAAGAAAAAAAATCCCCATCTTCATCAGCAGTTTATTCTTGTGTGTTCATGAGCTTCATAAAAATATTAATAACCTGAGAAGTGACAAACATTAACAGACCTTGTTGTTGATTATTTTGACTGAAAACATGGATTTAACGTATGGCGTAATCCTGTTTAGCTAATTGAATGGCAAGTCTACAGGTCAAACCAGTTAACTCCCACTGCTCAGATTCCTTTACATAAACATAGGCTTTAGAGGCAGCTTTAATATAGATGTGGCCTCAGGCTATAGTGTGACACCTCTCATTTAACTGCACTTATTACCTGGACCCACTGGTCTTCATCCATCTTGCCTTCAAAGACACCGGCGTTGTGGCAGCTACCTACTCCCCTGGTTACATTCTCTCACCACTGTTGGACATTTTGGTTTGCGTTTGCTTGTTTTGTTTGCTTGTTTGTTTGTTGTTCACAGATCTAAAGACAGTCACACTGCTTTCTCAGGGCTACTGAATCACTTGAAACTGGCTGGAAAAAGCTACTCCCAGAGCAGTGTTCGTGGCAGCTTTTTGCTCACAGGTGCACAGTGGTCAGGAGGGGTGTCTTTCACACAGAGCCGCTAACGTGCAGGAGAAGGGCCTGTGAAAAGAGAACAGTGATAATTTATTGGCAGTAAAACTGCTCTCCCTCTCCCAGACTCAGATGGTCATGAATGGCCTTCCAAGCCGCTCCCCACAGCTAATTGTCATCCAGCCGGCGGTAGGAAGACACTGCTGTGGCCCCCTCCTGCAGCCAGCTCTGCTCTCCACCAGTGTAAATAACCATCTCAATAACAAACACAAGAATGCGGAGGGACCCTGCGAGTTAGCGCGGGTAACCCCGCACCGGACCACCTTAATGACACTGTCAATGGGGCCCACGCAACGCTCGGCTAATTTCTTTTCTTTGACTTCATTAGGTGGCAGTGCAGAGGGACAGCGTGGGAGTGAGAGCGGGAATGCTGGCTGTTGTCTTGTCACAAAGGTCAAAGAACAAGTCAAACAAAGTTGCTACTCTTGGCTATCTTCTTGATGGTTAATGCAAACAGTGGCAGCAGTTCTATCACTGAGCGAGCGCTAATATGGGAAGGAGGAAAACAGTTCGGTGTGAGGCTTCAGAGTTCAGGATTTCTTTTTCTTTTTTGTTTCTTGTGTTTGTTTTAGAGAACGCTGAGCATGCTGTCTTAACCCATTGATTCCTATGCTTATTTTCTAATGCTACGGTTCTTATCCTGGGTGGTTCTTTAAAAAACACTTTTTAAAATAAGCTATGTGAACTTAAAGACTCTACTAAAGAAGACCCTACTGAAGAAGACCACCCAGTGTAGCGGTCCTATTTCCAAAGAAACTTGTGTCCAGGCAAAGTTTATAGTAACTACTACAAATGACACCAACCAAGTTTTGCTGGGGCATACATTTCTAGGGAAATAGAACCATTACATTGTGTGGAGCTTCTTGAAACTTTCATGGGTTTCTCATGCTTACATCGCACATTTACCAAAATGATTGCCAAAGAACCATCCATTGGCCATATATCCTTTAGAGAAGTGGAAAGCTTCCCAGAAAGTCCTTGGAATCTTTTTTTGTAGACGTCTATTTGGTCACTATAATGTGTAGACCTTTAAGCAATTATAATGACTTCTTATCCTAACTATCTTTTTCCACCAACTACTCAACATACATTCCACAAACTGCAGCATTTTTCCAACAAGCACGACCTCCTTTTATTTCTCTGCTACTCCTCCCGCTACTGTAGCACTCTTTTTAATACCTGACGTTCTTTTTTAAAAAAACACTCTCGCTTATCAGCATGGTGGCCTCTGTGATTTAATGGACGAGGCTCTTGGCCATGTAGCAGAAAGTGAAGTTGCCATTCTATAGCTCCTGGTCTAAGAGGGCAGCTCCTCCCTGCTCCGCTCCAGCACGGCTGTAAAGCACTGGCCTCCACGGCCACAAATCAGGCCCCTGAAAGCAGGCATGCATCTTCAAAGGGTGGCCTGCCTCTCCATGATATACGGCCCCTGCTGAGAACAAGTTAGCCACGGCCACTGTCTCTGCACCTGGGCTATTATCAGGCAACTGGGATCATCTCCCCTCACTACACATTCAAATGTACAAGTAGCAGATTAGGCTGACTCAATCTTCTTTTCCACCGAGGGAGAGAGCGAGAGAAAGAGGGAAGGAGAAAGAGAAAGAAAACCCCTTCTGACTTCAAAAAGAGCCCTCTCCCTTCTCTCCGCCGGTCAGCCTGAAAGGAGTGGGAGATGAAACCAGGGGGGGCTTGTGTATTCAGAGGACTAATTCAGAACTGATTCCTCTAATACACTCCTGAAACACTTTTAATTGTGTTAGTTTGCATTCAAAAGGCGTGTTTGCAGCTTTTAATTGGGGACTGCTTTGAAATAATTGAAATGTGTGACTTTGTGGGGGCCAACTTAAACAGTTCTAATGTGCTTTGCTGGTGGGCACTAGCACCCTATTATTCCTCATTCTGACACTGTAGCGTTTTTGGAGAGGTCTTGGTAATTTGTCTCCTTTAAATAAAAAGGTGTTGGGGTTTGGCAGTCTACTTGTGACGTTTTCTGGATTTGGGACCATATTCCTACCATGCCTAAAACGTGGAACAGCGATTTTTAAATACTTTTGTAAAGCATTAGATGTATAGCATAGCATGAACCTTTCGTGATGAGGTTACATGAAATAAAATTATGTTAGATTAAAATACATACTGAAAAATGTAAATGTAAAATGACTGTTTACAATGGAAAAAAATACCATTTTGGAGATAAAAAATCTTGATTAGGACTGCAACAAAACAATAAAAACAGCCACAGCTTGCCTATAAATAGTTATTATCTGTTTTCTTTACAATTTAAAAAACCCTTTTTTTGCCCAAAACTCTCTGTCGATAATGATAAGGAACTGAATGTATGTGAGATGAATGTCAGATTCCACTCTTCGTCAAGTCTTTTCCAAAGCTGAACATTTCCCGCTTATATTTCCAATAAATCCCATTTTGTTTGATCCGCAGTGTTGACAAGTGTTCACTCACTCCTCCTCACTGCTCCGCTCTGAGCTGGAGAGAGCAGGCTGCTTCTGACATGGGCATCCACCTGCTTGTCAGTCTCTTTCTTCCCCCCTTTTTAACAGACTTTTATTTGTCATGGCAAGGTGTGATGAGTGTGACAGTATGTAGTAAATCTGCATTACACTGGGTTGCTCAAGCATGATACAGTCTTCTCATGGCCTCCAGAAGGCAGGAGAGAGAGAGAGAGAGAGAGAGAGAGAGAGAGAAAGAGAGAGAGAGGAATATTTTAGCCAGCGCATTGCTTCACTGGGTCTTGCAGCAGATGGTAGAGTGTGAATGCTTCCCGCTGTTATGTTATTAGATTCATATTATCAAAACGGTTTATTGAACATAGCGAGAATTAGCTTTTTCCACAAGTTTGGATATTTGGTCCCGCGTTGGTCTCGGGTTATTATTCGGCAGCCTGCTGTTGTACTTTTAGTTCATGTTTGGGCTAAATCCCTGAAAACAGTCCTTTCCCCTGAATCGCTCCTTATTCTCGAGTCATTCTTCCTTTCTCTCTTGAATCATTTTAATCCTCAGGGGGGCTCACACTCTGGCTGTCATTTGATCGGCCAGTGCCAGCACTCGGGCTCTAAATAAACCCAGTGTAGCGTGAATATCATTCTGTGGATGTATGGGCCTGCATTGGTGAGCCGTGGGGCTGAAGAGAGCAAGCCTTCACTGCCCTCCCTCCGAAATGCCTGGCGACTGCTCGGTTACCCCACAAGTGAAAGGACCACCCACTTAGGCTTGAGAGGGGATTTGGAGCCTCCCTGCCTCTTCTGTGCTTTAGCCCCTTTTTGGAGGCCGTTTGCCGTCCATCCGATTGTGCCCGTCCCGTTCACACATCATTCCCCACTGCATCGTGTGGTGGAGCTGATGCTGTCAAACTTCTCATTCAGGGATGGAACCTGTGGTATGAAGATTGGTCTTCCCGGGATTTCCATGTATGATGAGGCAGAAGTGAGATGATGTCAAGTGTCGCAATTGACTGTGTGACAGGAAACGAGCCTTTAAATAAGCTTTCCTGTTGGTCCTTTGACCTCATCTTCAGGATTTCACCAATACAGCGTAGTTCATGCTTCCTTTGTGCTATTTCTAATGTGTGTGCTTATATATTAAAATATCTAAAATATATTTTTATATTTTTATAAAATAATTATATATATTGTACCCTTATAAAAAAGGCACTACTTTTTCATGATTCAAATGTGTCGGTCAGTTGCACATCAATCAAATACAGCATCTCTTGGCATTCAAGATTGGGTTGATGTAATATATTTCACTCGTGTGCAACAGTTTGACACATCTGCCTCATGTCTATTCAAAGCTCCATTTGTTTCCTGGTAGTTTTTCTTCTACGCAAAGCGGCCTCTGCCTGTGTTGTACATGTTGTGTGCTGTTCTCTGTGGGGTCTTGTATATTTGAATTCCGCAGCTTCAGCGCTCCACCCCAACATGTTCATTCCCAACTCCCCGTCTTCATTCTCAACCTGTTTTTATCAACTTTTCTCACAAAGCACAACAAAACAGGGGGAGGGCTGCGCTCGGCCCGTCGGGGGGCTGATGCTGGCAGCAACATTGTCCATGAACTCCTCGCCATCTCCATCCCCGAGTGCCATATACAAACAATCATTTCCATATGCAGTGGAAAGGGTCACGGCGTTAACAGAGGGAGGAATGCTTTTGGGGGAAATATTGTTCAGCAATGACACAGAAGTAATTTGGGGCTCGCCAAGTGATTCTATCGCGGCCTTTTGTCACTTCAAAATGTTTGACCCAGAGGTCCCTGTCACCCCTGTAGTTAATGGCCGTTAGAGCGATGTGACAGTCTCCGAAAGTAAAACATCTCAGGACTAATAGCAGGCCTCAAGAGGCTTAGGCATAAATATTTAAGCGCTCCTTACTTGTCCCAAATACTAGGGGGTCTCCATGGTACGTTTATACATAATGCAAGCTGGCGAGCAAATATGAATGCATGCATGCAGGCTTCATGTTATGGAGTCTCATATTGGTACACTGTTACAAAACACTTAGAATTTAAATAATATCTGGGCTGCATGTATTTCCATTTATCTGTGTTGGTATTTTTTGTAGTCAGTGATTACCAGCACCCCCCTACTCCCCATTAAGTCGAGATTGTTTTATGGTTCATATAATACAAGTGTGTGTGTGTTTGTGTGTATATGTGTTTTAATCCTCTTATGTCGTAAAACTAAAACTAAAGAACTAAGTGTGAAGGCAGTCAGATTAGTAATGTGATCTCATTTGCCGCCGAGGTTACTTTCTTCCAACCCCTCAAAGTAGGCCTAATTCCGGAGCCGCTCATAAGCCCCATTTCTCAAAGTAAACTTAATTAAATATGTGGGTTGTTGAGGCAGGTTGACGTGGCATGAATGATCGTCCTGGTGGACAAAGCCGTTACACAAGCCATCGAATTATCTCTGTCAAACTTTGGCGTAATCTGAACTGATCCTCTTAAAAATATTTAAATGACTGCATTTGCACATGAATGGGCTCCATGGCAACCTTGTGTATATTCTTCTTCAGGGTGCCTCTTTAACACAGAGCTTTAGAAAAGCACATCTCTTCCGTCATGTTGACAAACAACAAAACAAACACTCCCCAAAGAAAGCGATGAAGTATTTTAGAACATTGTGATGGATGGAGAGGAGCAAAATGCAGGCGCATGAAAATGAGAGAGAGAGAGAGAGAGAGAGAGAGAGAGAGCAGAGAAAAGACAGGCAAAGTTTTCCTCCAAGGTCTTCCTGCAGTGGGTCCTCCCTTATTGTACAGACTTCTGTTCATTTAATCATGTCTGCTCAGGAGGCCCTGAGACTTCTTGTTGTAATTGAAAGTATTTTAGAATGTGTTTGCTGTCATGGCTGAACTGAGCTCAGCTCAGAGAGAGCTGCAGTGCTTCTTCTCTGAAGATCAACTCTCCCTCTAGTGGCTGAACTAGAAGAAGTGTGGGTTACTGTGTGCAGTGCAGCACTGTGCAATGCATCACGCCCCGAGACTAAGCCACGCTCATGCAAACAGGGGCTCTGAGCTAGATCTTTACCTCTTTGAAAACCCACCTTTCTCCCACAAATAAATTATTTAGGCAAGAAAAATCACGATTTAGGTCAAGGATTAGCCTACATCCGTTAGCACTGCTGTTTAGCTGTGGCTGACATAAATATGGAGATGTTTGTGAAAATAATAGCACTTTCCCATGTACTTCATTTCCATACTGGGAAAACTGTTATGTATTAATATAGCTTGTGGCTCAATCTAGTTCTGGGAGAGAGGATTAATTAATTTGTGGCTAATAGGCACAAACATGAAAAAACAAACTTCTTTACTTTTTCGCTCAGACTGAACATAGCATTTTTAAGTAACTAATGTAAATTATGCAGATTGTGTTGATTATGCCGACAAGAGAGAGTTCTGTGGGAGGTTAATAAAAGACTTTTCCTGGCACATAATCAATTGAACATTTCCATAATTAAATCATGTTTTCTTAAGTCTTGTTCAGTTCGGCTCGAGTTCGTTCACAAACAACCTTTTAATTCTGCACAATGCTGCATCTTTACAGAATCGACATGGTTATGCCACAGCGTTCCCTCAGGTATGTAAATAAATAAATAACACTGGGATTTAAGATGAGAACAGCTAATCACTTTAAGGGTAAAGGCAACGTTTGTATATACAGCCATGAAAACCTTTGTATTTTTTTAAGGTTGGGATGTAACAGAATACAAGTACTGGGGATATGCATCCAGAATGTAAAAGCTAAGTGTTCGTATTTAGTACACTGCTACATCTCTGATCACGGCAGACTAGTCTTTGAATGTTTTTGTAACTTTGCTGCAAGCTTATAGGACCTTTGGACATGGCCATCAGCGGAAAATCTGCCCCAATCAGCAAAATACCAATTAACAAATGGGAATTGAATGTCACCTTGCCATTTCCCAACGCTAGTCCTCCCAGCTTTTATTGAAGAAAGATTTAAATAGCCTCTCAGACTTTGTCATGTGGGAGCTGCCGTTTACAGCAAAAGCCCACTAGTGCCAGTGAAGTGTGTTTGCTGAGAAAAAAAAAACTTCATTGCATATTCTAGATTCCTAATCGGATATTTTCACACCCATGGCTGCAAAAACAGTCATGCGTTTTACAGGTAAACTGATTAATCTCGTATCACTATGTGCAGACCTGCTCTAGGTTAGATAGTTACCCAGTAGCTTGGCCTGGCAGCCCCTAAACTCTGTGCCTGTCTGACTGCGGCCTCTCTGTGGGCTGTAAATCAGCATGCGTCCTCACATGTGATAATTCTCCAAAGTTAAACAGCCATAAAAGCCGAAGGAACTCTGACCTTCACGATCTAACTAAGCAAGAAAAGCCAATGATGTGTACCAGCGCCAGTCGCACTGCTCACATTATGATAAACTATGGGCTCGCCAATGCTAAAAAATAACTGTAGGTCTTCGCTGACATATATAGGAGCAGCATTTCAATGCGATCCCAATTTATTTAGCACTAAAATATTTTATTGTTGGCTATAAAGCATATGGCTGAGGGAGAGAGACGAAGGACAAGGATGTCTAGTCAGAGCGGGCGTCTCCCAACAGCATCACTCTGCTTAGGGGAAAATCTATGGAGCTGGATGACACATTATTATAGCATGTGGCAGTCTTGCAGTGGAGAGGCCATAAAACTATCACAACTGCTAAAGCCTCTCATAATTATCTCCCTGACATTTAATGTGCTCTGTTTATCTCAGCTCTGCTATTTTCTGGGTTTTTTTTTGCTCTTATTTGCCAATGAATAAAGAAGACTATGGGGACTGCTGTTTCTATCTTAGGATGTGATTTTTTTTTTTAGTTTTCAGTTTCGTTTGACAGTCTGATAAATGTTACAAGGTTTATGAAACAGAAAACTGCAAGAAAATAACAAGAAAGCATCCTGAGTCCATTTCACTGGCCACATCCTTTTCTCTTTGTCTGTTTTAAGTTTTAATTACCTATTCAGATTCAGATCCATAAATATGCAGTTAATCTCAGTTAGCATTTTAATCAGAACAACACTGCTGGTAATTTTACGCATAATGAAAATAATTTGTTGTTTATTTTGTGTTTCTGCCTTCTAGGATTTGCCCATTTCACACAACATAAAATCAGTGTTAAATCTGTGTTTGTCAGTATTATCCTCAATGAGTAGAAGCGCAGGGTGAGGCCTCCACTAAAGTGTGATGAAGGCAGCTCTCCAAGCTAGACTGAGCCTCTCCATTATAAGGCAGGGTCATTTTACAAAGCCATAACATATTCAGACGTTGAGGAAATAAACTGCGGCTGCACCCCCTGCCGTCCCTGCCCTTCACAGCTGTCATAGCACGATCATAAACAGCATTTATAACAATTTAGAGAGCGAGAGAAAGAGAGCGAGAGCGAGAGAGATGTCCCTGACATGCAGAGAGAGCTTCAGTTGCATAGGCCTAGTCAGAACTCTAGTCAGAATCCATGATTCCACCTCCTGAGTTGTTCTTGGCTTGGCACTTTATAAAGGTTCTTAATGCATCTCATTCACAGACAGAGTTCTTTAAAGAACCATCCATTAGAGCTATACCGTACTGTGCAGAGGTTTAAGGCACCTAAGGGGGTCAGGGGGTCGCTTTGAATCCCAAGCAATGCCACTTTGCCATCATCTCCCTGAGTATGAGAGAGCAGAATTGGCTGTGCTCTCTCCAGGTGGGCGGATGGTGCTCTCTCCCCACATCAAACTGAAAACAGTGCAGGCCAGCACACAGCTGGACACATCGACAGCATTTTTTTAAAAAAGTGACGTGACTGACTTCACATGTGCTGGAGGACACATGCGTGTAGTCCATACCCTCCTAGTGAGAAAAGTGAAAAATCTGGCAAACTAAGTTAATGATTTAGATATTAATCCTAATCCCAAAACTGATTTTGTGGAGGGCAACAGGGTTTTATTTTAGGGTCTTTGAAAATGATGTACATTATAATAGTAATAGTAATAGTAAAAAATGAGCCTACATACAGGACTTCATGTTTAGGGTTTTTTAAACATGTTTGGTGTCACAGGCAAATCTTAATGCACTTAATTAAAGTTTATTAATTAATTTAACTTTATTGTGCTGCCCTGATAGGATCAACTGAAGATCTGCTGAAGAGCAGTGGGGAGGATGTAAAACCCTCAATAAATCTGAGCTGGTTTACAGTTTAGCTGGTGTCCAGTGTTTGGTCTGGCAGCAGGTCTGGGGAGAAAGCCCACTTTCAAATTCAATTACAACCTGATTCTAGACCTTTTTTAAATCTCTACTACTATAAGTGTTTTTTTTCTCTGCCGCTGCTTCATATTTTTTACCATTCTTATTTTTAAGAGTGAACCTAAATGGGCCATCTTTCCATCACCCTATAAATTGCCTCATACAAACCGCTCTGCCTCTTCCTTTGTACTGAGCTGACTGACTGAAAAACACTTTACTGGATGCCTTGTATTCCTTCACGTTATTTACGGCGCCCCTATGAGAAATGCATGCATTGTCAGCAGTGCTTGCATAATTAATTAATGAGGAATGATTTCAGGCCTTTTAGTACAGCTGTTTAATTGGCAGCCCTATGACATGCATTTACATTTGTGTTTACACATAATAAGAGAAAACATTTGCAAATTGCTCAAGAACCCAAGCAAGCTGCACACCGTACCACTCTGAAACTGTATGTAGTTTCATTCCTCCTGTAGATATGCGGCAGGTTTATCCAGGACGGTGTACACCACACTCCCTGCTCCATCAGCAGACCCCCTGGCAGCCACCCGCCTCAGTGATAATATTTAGCGAGCGTTTCTCACTGTAAACTCAGGTTCCCAGGTATGTCATTAATCATAATTAAGCGAGGTGTGACAGCAGCTTAGAGACCCCCTGCCTTACACCCCCCCCCCTTCTCCGCCGTCCTGCAGGAATACTGCATCCGTACACGCCGCATTAGCATTGTTCCTATTCATACAACCCAGACGCTCAATACCATTCACAGACACTGAGCTGTAATGTGAAGAATGAGGGTCTATTCTGCGGCCGCGAGGGCCTGGTGCTTGGCCCGGTATTATGAGAGATCATGGAGGGTTTTGACCTTTTGCTGTGGGAAACTCAAAAGGCCTCAGATATGCAGGCCCCTCTTGGTTATGTATGTCTGCCTTATAGATGTATTGCTGTACTTTGCACAGGGCTAAATACCATTTAATTTAACAAGCCTTGTATATTCATCTTGATTCATGCCATGATTCATGAACTTTGCATGAGTTGTTTTGCATGAACAGAGCTCCCACTCCTTCCACAAAAGAGATAGCACATTTTTTGTTTTTGAATGTATCTTATTTTATTTATTTACTTATTGGTATTTTTTCTACATTAGATTACACATTGAATTTAAACAATTTAAGCCATTACAAATGTTATTAATTATATGAAATATTACTGTATTAATATTCAATATTTACATCCAGAGAATTAATGTATTTTTTTTTTTTGGATTGTATTGCATATTTTTATAGCTTATATAATAATCCTAAAAACAGTATTTTTTTTCTCTCTGGGTCATGTTTAAGTCTGGACTGAAATCAATTGTTCACCTCCATTATGGCATTGTTGAAATTTGACCAAGTAAGCACACCATCTGCATATGCCTCTAAACAACAAGCAAAAGCCTTCTGAGGCCCCACACTGCACTGACACTGGCCTTCGGCTCTACTGTTTGAGCCTAGATGGAGTCAGGGCAGTTTTCACAGTTATTCACTAGGAATATTACTGTATTAATATTCAATATTTATATCCAGAGAATTAATGTACTTTTTGTAGTTTTTTTGGATTGTATTACATATTTTTTATAGCTTATATAATAATCCTAAAAACAGTATTTTTTAGGGTCCTATTATATTTATTATTTTTATTATTTTATTTTTTTTATTTTATTTGAATTATTTTCTGTTTAAATTGTATTATTTTAATTGTATTATTCTATTTTTATTTTGGCTTTAGTTCAAATGTTTTTATATGACAGTGATGATACTGTATATTGCCCATTATGCATATTATGTTGCCACTGTATGTCTGTGAGTGTATATATGTGTGTCAGAGAAAGCAAAAGAGAGACCTAAGGTGGTGTGGGACCAAGCTGCAAATATGATTCTCACAGTGTTTAAATTCTTCACTTCTTTTCCTGTTTCACTTATTTGTGTATTGTGTTTCTCTGTCTGTTCTGCCTAATCCTACTGGTACATTTCACGGTGATATTCAGAGTGAATAAGAGCACTTGTTTATGTGTGTGTTTAAGCTGTGTTGCAAGCTGAAAGGGAAGATGAATTAGTTAGTGCTCTGTTGCTCTCTCCTGCGCTCTCTCTGGGGAGTTCGCCCTGCATCATCACCTGCTGCTGATCGACACACCAAACAGCACATGGATAAACAACCTGGATGATGTGGCTTTAAGTCCTATTCATCTTTTCCTTTCCCTGCTTTGCTCCCAATAACAGCGCAGTTCAAATTGTTTACACTCCAGGTTTAGACTGCTGTGGACACAGAAATGCAGCTTTTTCTAATCAAATAGGGGACTAGAGCACGGATTGTGATGAACAGCCCAGCAACACACATTATGGGAGGATATTTTTAGATGTTTTTGTACAAACATTTACATCCTTTAAATGTATCTTCTCGCTAATCTGACAGCTTGTCAGAATCCATAGCTGTCCCATGCTTCCATGCTTTCTTACTTCATATTCTCTGGAAATCCTCTGAATGTGATAAAATGTCAAATATTAAAATGATAAAATGTCAATGATGGTTAACAAGTGAACACACTATCTGGAGCAGACACCAAACCAGAGGCAAACACCCTGTGAAACTACACTGGCACAGGCTTTTAGCTTTCATTTTTGGGCTCAGGAGGGTCCAAATTGTTTCCAGGGGTTGCATTAATAATTGTTTGTTTTTGTGGAAAAAAAGTGAAAAATGAAAAGTCCTCCATAGAAAATGCTTGGAAGCACCTGAACTAGCTTTGGTCATGTTTAAGTCTGGACTGAAATCAGTTGCTCACCTCCATTATGGCATTGTTGAAATTGGACCAAGTAAGCACACCCTCTGCATATGGCTCTAAACAACAAGCGAAAGCCCTCTGAGGCCCCACACTGCACTGACACTGGCCTTCGGCTGTACTGTTTGAGCCTGGATGGAGTAAGGGCAGTTTTTACAGTTATTCACTGGGAATCTTCTAAACATGACAAAATGTCTAATTACACCACTGGCCATCTCTAAACCATAAAATATGATGAGTCTTCTATAGAAGAGACTTGGTAGCACCTGAGCTAGCTTTGCTAATGTTGGTGTCTGGACAGGTCTGACAAATAAGTTGCCTAAGGGATCTTTGAGATTTTAGCTGATCTTAAAGTACAGAGGCCTTTGACACCAAAGGATCCCCTGACAAATGCTCCAAAACAAGCCTCTCATTTTGTTTTCCACTCTTTAAATGAGTTTCTTCTTGAGGTCTTCCCACAGGTTCAGTTATTTGTTGGGAATTTTCTAAAATTGTAAAAATGTCAAATTACTGTGCTGGCCATATCCAAACCATAAAAGTAATGAGTCATCCATAGAAGAGGCTTGGTAGAGGCTGAGCTAGCTTTGATATTTCTGATGTATGGACAATACTGAGAAGTTGCCTAAAGGACCTTGACACCAAAGTAGCCCCTGATAAATACTTTGAAACAAGCCTCTCATTTTGCTGTTCACTCTTAAATGAGTTTCTTCATGATATGCTGAAATGAGTTGTTCCTTTCCATCATGGCTTTGTTAAAGGTGGATGACAAAGTGAGCACACCATCTGCAGCAGCCTCCAAACCAAAAGCCCTCTGAGGCCCAATACTGGACTGACGAAGGCTTTCAGCTCTGATGTTTTGGCCAAGAATTTTTGCCGCACAGGTTAAATTATTCATTGAGAATTTTCTAAAAATGCTAAAATATATAATTACTGTGCTGACCTTCTTAAATTGTACATTTGAAAAACACCCATAGAAGACACTTGGTAGCACCTGAGCCAGCCTTGCTGATTTTGATGTCTGGACTTTACTGACTAATAAGTTGCCTAGGGCTGTAAATGAGTTTAGCTTAAAGTACAGAGACATTTGACACCACAGCTTCAAACAAGCCTCTTATTTTGTTTTCCACATTTAAATGAGTTTCTTTATGAGGTGCTAAAATCAGTTACTCTTCTCCACCATGGCTTTGTCAAAGCTGGAGCACACCATCTGCAGCAGCCTCCAAACCACAGGCAAAGGCCCTCTGAGGCCCCATACTGCACTGACGCTGGCTTTCGGCTCTGATGTTTGGTCCGACAAGATCCCACAGGTTAAATTATTTACCCCTTTCAGCTGACAGCAGTCTACATGCACCACTCGGAGGCTAGTACAACAGTCTCTCAGAAGCTCAGACTCAACACTTAAAAGAGGCACATGTGTTCCAATTAGGTGCGACACTAATCTACAAAGCCAATGACTCATTTGTCGTTGTGATCTGCCATCGTCTGGCATTGGTATTTAGGGATGTTAAAAAAAAAATAATAATAATAATTTAAATACACTTTCTTGTTTACGTTACTAACTTTTTCTACTTATACATTTTGTCACTATAAGATCAAAACTTAGCTATTTATTTTTACACAAATTTTACCCCCTTTGAAAACCACCAGCTGTGGTTTACTGTTTCCATTTAATGATAAACGGACCAGAATGTCTTGCAATATGGTAATGTTTTTCCTTCTCCTGTAAAGTTACCATTCAGAGACATTGCATTAATGATTATTGGGTGGTTAGAAGATGTTTAGAAGATGAGTGATGAAATGAGGCGCATCAAGGAAGTGTGCTGTGATCTGCAGTCCCATATGGGTAACAGCCGGATTCTGTTTAATTTCATAAATAATTTCGGTCATCAGGGACACACATTGTTTTAGGCTTAAACATGTTGTTTACCGATGCCACATGTTTGAGGGACACACACTGCTGTTGGCACACAGTGAGCCCGTCAGCATGTAGAGGCAGAGAGAATATTACTCCAGGCCAGTATTTGGCAGAGATATGAAAGGCTTTTTTGGCAGTTCTTTGTGTGTGTGTGTGTGTGTGTGTGTGTATGTGTGTGTGTGTGTGTGTGTGTGTGTAGCTGGAGGTACTGTGTGTTCAAGCTGAAATATGAACACTCTCAGTTTATTGTAGGTCTGTTAATAAGACATGCATCATCCATTGATTGAATTCTGCAGATAGGTCTACAAACACATGTTTACTCTCTCAATAATTACTAGAGACATTCAGTGTTTTAAAAATCTGTAGTTCTTCCATTCATATCTTAATGGCATATTCTTATCATTTATATTAATAACATTAAGATTTATGAAGTAGTGATTCTGCTGTAGGTGGGCTTTGTAGTAACTTGGCACATAGTACAAACTATATTATAGAATTTTATATATTATAGAATATTATAGAATTTCCCCACTGCGGGACTAATAAAGGATTATCTTATCTTAAGGATTATCTTATCTTAAATGCTTTAGGAAAAATAATAACTTATAAGTTAAACTGCCCCTAGTGGAGCCTATTTGTACAGCACCTGCTTTCTTTGCATACGTCTTGATTATGCAGCTCTTTTACCCTAAATACCACCTTTAAAATCATTGTGATGCTCCGCTGATCCAAAATAGAGATAAATACATCTCCACTTTCGCTACTACATGCTGCTAACTGCAACTCTGGAGAAGTAAGCAGGACAACACTCACGAGAACTGCATTACGCTGTGTAACACAAGTAATTTTTGTGTAAAATCTATCACTTACATGGCTCTGTATCTCTCAGCTTGTCCAAAAATGCATGTGTAAAGTGTGCCCTTTAGCGGTGTGAAGCACGAATTACACATCCCGACTATAGAGGGAGCCCAGGAGCAGGAAATCCTAATTCCTGCATAACGCTGCTTTAATATATCATGGAACGATATTGCAAACACTTGCATTTACATTTCGGCTCAGGCCCATATGTAAAAGACTGAGTCTACTAAGAAACAATGGAGCCACTCTGTCGTGTTTGATCAAGAACAACATCAGTGCCTAATAGTCAGTGGAGTTGAAGATAAAAGATAATGCTGTTTTTGCCATTGGCCAAAATCCCTCTTTTACGCTCAACTGTGAGAATTATTGTGAAATAATAAAATGAAATGCGCTTCTCTCCATTTCTCTGGAGGCATTCAGCTTAAAAATTTCAGTTGGAAGAGGTGGTTGCATGTCTCATGTGGATCAAGGAAGAGAAAGAGAGGAAGCACAGAGGAGGTAGAGAAAAGAAAGCAGAAGGGAAGACACTGAGCAGAGGAAGACAGGAGGAGTTAGATAAGAGGTAGATGGGGAGGAAATTGAAAGGAGGAAGGAGGATAGAGAAGTGAAAGTAGGTAAGGAAGAGGAAGAGGGTGCAGGAGGATGTAGAGGGAAATGAGGTATAAGAAGAGACGGAAGAGGAAATGGAGAGGGGGAGGTAGACAAGAGGAAGGCAGTAGAAGAGGAGACAAAAGAGGAGAGGAGAATGAGAAGGGCAGTAGTAAATAGCTGGGTTTCCTTTCCAATGTTTTGCAAATGAAATGCGCAATTATAAAAATTCAACAGAAAAAAAGCATTACAGTTATTTGACGAAACTTTAGATAATGTAGACTACCCTGAATAAGAGCAGCATCAAAACAAGCAACGAAGAGATTTTACTTAGCCTTTGCGTTTAGCAGAATCATCTTTATCGTCGTTTGCAATCTTTTTATTGGTTTATGTTTAGCAGTTCAGAGACGCCGGGCAGGGCGAGCAAAGGCTCTCCTCACAAGGGCTCTCCTCACAATAATTAAAATCTCGGTGCCACCCCAGCAACGTCCACCATACATCTGGAAGCAGAAGCACACCAGACAGTTCTGGGAGAGCAGTGTAGAACAATTTTTCAGACAAGCTTTCTTTGAAAGGTTGTGTGAGATGATCGGACCGGCCGTAGGACCAGTTATTTCTGCAGTCACTACCTGTGCCAACTGATGAGAGAATCATGTGTCTTATGGCTTGATGGGTTATTTAAAAAAAAAGTTGAAGTTAAAGTTGAAGTTTTTTGGCCTATTTTTTGCACACTTTCAGAATTTGAAATAAATGTTGAATGGAAAACCTGCCAATGAGGAGGCCAAGGTCGAGGTACAGGAGGAGACAGAAGAGGAAGTAATGAGGAGGAGTACCAGTGACGGGATACAGATGGAGAAAGAAGAGGATGTACTGAAGAGGAGTAAGATTGGCACAGGTAGAGTAGTAGATAGAAGAAGAGGTAATAAGTGAGAAAGAGGTACAGAAGATAATGTGGAAGAGTAAGAGTGGAGTAAGAACAGGAGGAAGTTGAAAAGGATGAAATAAGAAGAAATAAGAGTGGCAGGGCTACAGAAGAAGCTAAAGGAAGTATTGAGAAGGAGTAAGAATGGAGAATGAACAAGAGGAGATGGAAGAGTAGGTCTTAAAGAAAAGGTCATTAGAAGGTGGTACTGGATGAACTAGAAGAAGAGGTAATCAGTTCATTGGTTGAAGGAGATACAGGGGAACGTTTTAATGAGGGGGTAGTGAAGGGAGGTGTATGGGAGAAGCTTAGAAAAGAGGAAGTAGTGGAAGGAGGTAGTGAAGAGGAGGTGGGGGTGTAAATGCTCTAAATGCAACTTTGTTTTTCAGGTTAATGTGTATCCTCCATGTGTTTAAACCCACTGTAGAAGCAGAGCTCCTCAGAGCTTTACGTGTACAGTAAGGCCTGGACATCCACCGCTCACACACATCTCTCCCTTCATCCCTTCCACCAGTCAGCATGGCGCCAATTAGTGTGTTTGGAGCAAGCCCATGCCCCCCTCTCGTCTTTGGATTAAGCACCATATTGATGGTATAAATTACAGAGGACAAAAGATTGCAGGGTGTTTGCATGTAAATGTTGAATTAAGCGTGACTGCTGCACTGGGATATTAATAGTGGAGGAGCAGGCAGGAGCCTAAGCCCAAAACACAGAGAGGGAGGAGCACAGGTTATAGCAGTTCACCCCCTGAGCAGGAGACAATTAGAACATGCTGTCTGTTCGTTCTGTTTTTTTTTTTTTAGCTGTGACTGTGTAAATGTGTAAAATGTAAAAAAAATAAAAAAATAAAAAAATCAAATGCCTGGAAAAGTACTTTCTCTTATTCAACCTCAAACATGAGCTGGTATTTGCCATTACTCTGGACATACAGTGGACAGGCAGGACAGAGGGAGGTGTCTTGTAATGTGGATATGCAGCAAATCATGATTAGTATATGGCCTATTGCTGTACATATTCCTATTATTCCTAGTATTCCTATTCCTGTTGGAATCAGTAAATAATATGAATCAATAATAATAATATAATAAAAATATAAACTACCTAACCTAAGGTAATTAGCTTCCCATGTGTTACTTAAGAGCATGAAACTTATATGAATAAATCAAATATGCAAAGAAAAGAAATTAGCATAGTGATTGGAGCTGTATGTGGTACTGAACTGACGAAGGACGGTTATGCTATGAAGAAAAAATGACAATAAAAGGTATATCCTGAATACCTCATAATTCATTGGCCAAATCTTATTGCAAAAAAAAAGTTACATATTCAACAATGAGCTATGTTATTAAAACCACCTGCCTAATGTTGTGTAGGTCCTCTTGTGCCACCAAACAGCTCTGACCCATCAATGCATGGATTCCACAAGACATAGCCAGCATTGAGACAGGCTAGCTTTCGCTCCTCATGTGCATTAATGAGGCTTGGGCACCCATGACCTTAGCACCGGCCCACTGGCTGTACTTCCATTGAACACTTTTGATATGTACTGACCACTGCATACCAAGAACAAGTGCTTAGCCATTACAATGTTATTTACTTCAGTGGTTTTAATGTTATGGCTGATCAGTGTATATATATATATATATATATATATATATATATATATATATATATATATATATACACTGATCAGTCCTATATATATATCACTGATCTATCCTATATATATATATATATATATAGGATAGGATGTTGAATAATTACCACCATGTGTCATCCCCAACTCCTTAACTCATCCCAAAAGTATTGGATGGAGCACCATCATTCCAGAGAACACAGGTCCATTGCTCCATAGCTCAATGCTGAGGGGCCTTATACCCCTCTAGCCAATGCCTGGCCTTAGACTTGGTGCCAATAGGTTCATGTTTATCTGCTTCAGAGAGTCCTCTTCTATTGTCAGTGCTTCTGCGTCAGCAATGGGTGCAACTTATAGCTGAATGCATTCATTAGAAGAGGTGTCTAAAAACATTTGGCCACGTAGTTTATATTTTGTTTAAGTTGGCGACACTCGAAATTCACGTAGCTTACGTTACATATCTGCCTGCATCTCACTGTATTACACAAACAGCCTTTGACACCCAGTGGCCGTGCTGGCATTCCTATAAACTAATGTTTGCTCCACTGCAGACAGCCGCATTAAAGCTCTCCTCTCAGAGCGCAGAGGAACAGGTTTTAGAGACAGTGTTTTAATATGCAGTAGAAACAAGCAGATATAAAGGCACAGCACAGATACTAACCTTAATAGCATTGTCTGTGAAGCACACTGTGCTGACTATGTCCCGCTTTGTCCATTTGTCTGTATCTGTGACTATATTGGCTTTCTTTTCCATCCATCCATTCATCTATCCTTCCATCCATTTAATAGTATATGTATTTACTCCTACATCTTCTCATTACCAGGCCTGTGTGTGCAGTTTAATCCCTGCATGCTCTAGTCTCTGAGGCTTTGCTGAGGGTGAGGGTAGGGTGGTAGGCCTCCTCTCTCCCAGTTCCTCTCCCAGCCCGCCCCGCGAAAGCACACTCACTCCTTTTGTTTCCTCTCTGCGTTCAAACCGAAGCCCTGGAGCCTGCAGCAGTCCCAGGCTCACCGGGGGAAAGTGACAGGCTGCCTAATTGGGACTAATCAAGCGCCTGTCGCCTTTACACGAGAGGCGGCGGTGACCTCCAGAAATAGGTACAGCGCCGTAGGCCTCTCTTACACAGGAGCTCCAACCGCTACTGCTGCATCTCTTTGGTCAATAACACAGAAAGAGAGAGAGAGAAAGAGAGGTAGAGAGAGACAGAAAGAGAAGCAGAGAGAGAGGAGGAGGAGGAGGAGGAGAGGTGCTGAAAAGAGCCGCGCTTGACAAAATTTCCCACCACAACATTCAAAGGAGCCATGTTCTGAGCAGCGTGCTACATTATTCTTTTTTATTATTCCACTCTCAGCTATTGCTTTGAATTACAGACGGATCTCTGTTAAGAGCGAGAAGGGGAGGAATCAAAAATTCATCAGAAACAGTTCTAGATAGGGTGAGGAGAATGGCTTGTCGTGCTGGAACCAACATTTGCAAAAGTTCCATCTCCTTAAGCAATTATTAGCGGTGATAGTTTGACATGCTCAAGAGTTGTCAACAACTGACTTTTAAACAAAAGTACAAAGCAGAAATAAACAGAGCCTGGGGCGAAATTAACTTGGGGACTAGCCGCTCTATGAATTATGAATGGCTATCCATTAGCGAGCTACCAGGAGGCCTCCTCAGCCTACAATACAGTAGAAGCGTTTCTCCACATAAGAAGTAACAGAGAGGAAAGTAGGCTAAACAGAGAAGGCGAGAATACTGTTGTGCGAGAGCCAGCGCAGATAGCTGTACTTTAACGGTGGCAAATTAGCGGCCGCCCCTCAGGGAATACTATCATTAATTTTTTCCCCCCTTATCTACAGCTCACTCAAAAATGACCACCCCACTCTATGCATCTCTTTAATCCACTAATTAAGAATATGTGTAGCCCCTATGAAAGACTGTTTTATCTTTGAGAAGCTTGCCTAACTGGCTTTCAATTAAAAATGCTAATTGGAGATGGTAAGAGGGTGTTCACCGCCGTACGTTCGCCAGGGTTACACTCCCCGGAGTAATTGGCGCTGCACTCTACATTTCCCCTGAGAAAGTCCTTTTCGCTGGAGTAGGCTGTCGGTGGATGTAGGCTACCAGGATCAGAGTTGAATGTGAAGATTAGAGGACGGACCAGGGTGATGGACTAAGGGCAGGAGCTGGAAAAGGAAGTGAAGTCTTCCTTCATTACAAAGCTTTGCACTGTTAAAGCAAATGACCTGTGCTGGATGTAACCAGTTACTGCACAGTGTGATGAACCTACTGCTACCGTACATGCAGTAGATTGAAGATAAACTAATTGACTATAGGGTGTTTAAAATTTTGGCATTGCAAGGTAAGCCCGTTCTACATGGCCTACATACTGTAGGTACCTTTGGGTTTTCTCCAGCCTTGATGGCACGGGAGCCTCCACATTCTGGGAGCAGTGCGTTCTTTAGCTTGTTTCTAAAGAAAGGCTCCAACCCCCTGAGGTTCAGGATTTCCACTCCTGCTCTGAAAAAAATACACACCTTCAGAGTATTTTACTTTTCCCGTACTCTCAGGATGCAACGGTGGAACATTCGGTGACCCAAGTCAACAAAGAAGTGGGAGTAGACTCGCTCCCATAAGCGAAAGCAGATGACGGCAAGAACGAGACAAGGTGGTCAACATTGATAAAAGCCATCAGCCTGTCAGTTTGACAAGGGACTTGTTACTGCAGGGCCTTCTTGCTCTTCTTCATGCATCTGTGAAAGGGTACAGGGCTTGATTGTAGAGTGTTCCACATGAGATGAGTGCTCGTTTCCCTACTTCATATCCCAACGGAGCTTCACCAAAGGCATCTTAGGCCAAGAGAGAGATCCAGAAGACACTCAATTAAAGGAGAGCTAGAAAGAAGGAGCCAGAGAGAGAGAGAGAGAGTAGCAAGCAGGTTCTCCCAGCTGGCATACAGGAGGAAGGCTTTTGTAGGGTTTTTTACAGCATTTAAAAGGGAAACTTCCTTATCGGGAATGTTGAGTCCGAGGGTGTACGGTTACATTCGTTTGCAAAAGTCTGTGGAGGATGCAAAAACATCTCTGATTGAAAGACGGTAGCTTTTCTGTTTTCCTTCATTTTTTTTGCTGTACCTCAGCAATCTTCAAAAAGGCAGTGAATACAGTGCCTTCAAAAACACTGGAGAATAAAGGAAAGCTTGAGACTTTCATTTGAAGTAAACCCTACATTTACTCACCAAGAGATAAAGGATCAACAACAACCTGATCTGATACCGAGCGTGTGATTGGCACCTCTCTGTAATTACTGCTGTTTTCTAGCTGCAAACTTCGATAATAATCACGCCTGTCATTAAAGCGCATTAACCAATATATATTCAGCGTCGTCGTGTTTAGATTGACTTCTGAAAAACATTCTCTCTTCAAAAGAGGTGCTGGGTAAGAAAGCTGCATCGTGTCTGAGGTGACTTGAAATAGCATTTTTGTGCAAGTTGCGCGCAGTTGAACCGCCTCCCTCTAGGTGTTTTTGTTTTTGTTTTTTTGTTGTTTTTTTTCAACAAACATACTAAAATATATGCAGTTTGTTTTGAATTAAAAGTCCCTATAAATAAAAATAAACAAAGGATGTAAACAGTGTTAACGGCAGGAGGTGGAATTTATTCATGTGAGCAGCCTGGTGTATCTTTTTCTTTTTCTTCTTTGCTTATGAAGAAAGCCTATAAATCTAAAAAAAAAAAGAATTATTTATAATAATTTCACATATTTCCCTTTGTCATGCATGCATTCTATGTCACATTCTGTGTGTGACAGTGATTAGGGGACAGGGCAGGACTATGAAGTCTGGATTTTAATATATTAGAATAAGGCATCTGAAGAAGATGAAAGTGAGGTGTGTGCAAGTGACCAAGCGCGGCAGTGCATCGCATTAGCAGCCTGCCCTTTTGTGGTAGCCTTATAGTTGTGTAGGCACGTAATTGTCCTACATGCCTTCCAGATATATAGACAAAAGGTTTGAAGTCCAAAAGGCGCTGTCGCGTTTTGCATATGCACCATCTTACAGCGCGGGGGCCATGCAGGCGGGCTAGTGATGGGGCCAGTGTCTGCCAGTCATTTTGTTTAGCATTGAAATGAACACCTTGTTCCATTATCCATGAGGGGCCATCAGTAATGTGATAATGGAAGCCCTTCACTGTAGCTTTCCTTTGGTCAAATCTGTCAGGAGCCGCCCAAAAGGTTGATGACGCGCTTCTAACGCACACAAAGGCCTTGAAGACCTTCAAGACCAGGTAATTACCACGACATGTCGCGCAGCCCGCTTTAGACGGGCTCCCTGAAGTGGTCTTGTTCTTATGTATAATTAGCTCAAACGTGGCAGGCAGCATGTTTTGATGGCACCAGGGCTGGGGAGGATGAGAGGACTGGTGTCAGACAGACAGGAAGACAGTTCATACGAGGGAAGCAGATGCAGATGGCATGTGGAAACGTCACGACGAAGCCCGGCACCTTCATCTTCTCCCACTTCGTCCATTTTCCCCCGCCAGCGAAAGCCGGGGAGAGCTGGCTTCGTGATGCTCCGTTTGATTGATTATTCAAAACTGAAAATTCTACAGCCAGGCCCAGTGTTGAGCCAGTGTGCGGAAATCAAATAGCAAGGGAGTGCGGGAGTGCGAGGCATGCGTACACACAGAGATTTTTTTTTCTTTTTTGAAGAGCAAGAGAGTAGCCACAGGCTAGGAGCACATCCGCCTGCTTTCTGATCCTGTTTTAATCTTTCTCCCTGCGCTTAATGGTGTGCTTCCTTATCCAGCCGATCCCAGAGTAAAAATCTCCGTAAGCCCTTCTCCAGCCAGAAAAAGGGCTGTGCAAAGTACTTTGAAATAAAATGTAAGCATATATTTATTTTTATAGTTTAAAAGGACTCAAGGCCTTGGCAGAAACTCAAATTCAGTCTCTGGAATTAATAAGCTAGTGTGAAGGTTGGAGCTGTAGAGGTTCATTACAGTAGCTCAGTTTGGGCCTAAGTCAGAAACTTCAAGCCTAAATTCACGTTTTCTTAGTTTGACGAGCACACAGAATTCCAGATTAAACAAAATACATGCTGTATTCATTTCCTTTTTCAACTGCATCCTGTGTGGACATTCTGTCTATCTGAAGCCTGTATCCCTGCACTGTGACTATGACTGTGGCTCTAGTCACGCACATTTCCAGCAGCTTAGACACAGTTGACGTTATCTGAGTAGGTCATTCTGAATCCACCCAAACAGTGCTATCACATGTCTTTGTGGACATTTCATCAATACATATTAAGATCAGTGTCCTGGCTTTTTGCCTCTTCTATTCTCTGCTAACTGATCTACCGAATACTGCCTATTCCACAGATAGGACAAAATATTAGTTATTTGTAATTACTTCAATACAATAACTTCAATACAATACATTTGGTAGATGTTCCTACCCAGGGAGACTTACAATATAATCATGCAATCTTCCTGGGTAGGAAGTGCTATGGTGAGGAAAAGACTTCCAGACTTCTTTCTTTTCTTTTCTTTCCTAATTTAATCATTTCAATTCCCACCCAGTAGTTAGAACTCGACCATTACATGATGCTACCAGTGCTGGCAGGGTGAAGGTTAGCATGTGCTTCCTCTAAGTCCAATCCAACCATCCACGCCATGTCACTGGTAATATGGAGATGTTACTTGGAGGAGAACGCTAAGTACTAGTAGAGTTGCATTGAGTGATGGGGACTTTTTCCCTTATTTATTGTTTTCCTCTGTCATTTTAAAGTGCTAATGATGCTCTGTTTGCCTACTTTGTGCCATTCTCACATATCCTCAACAGAAGCAAAACTTTGTCACCCACATTCTTTTTGAAGCATTAATGGATAGGGAGGAAGAGAGTAAGTGTGTGAGAGAGAAAGAGAGAGAGAGAGAGAGAGAGAGAGAGAGAGAGAGAGAGAGAGAGAGAAAATCAGGTGAATCCGGATGGAGCCTGAGGGAACAGGTCAGTGAGAGAGAAGCGAGTGACTGATGCAGAAAGACAGTCTCCTGATGAAGGCCCTTCATTATAAACATGTTTTAAGGGGAACACAGCTCAGTGGGTCTGCATGGAGCACAGGCATATCAAAAAGAATGCTTTGATATCCCAGCTTCAACAGTTAGGCCTCTAATGACAGCTAGCATGACAGGTCCCTTTCATTTGATTGTCTTGCCCTTTTATTCAGAGGTTTCTCGACAATTAGCATGAATATTTCATCCCTGTTCCGGAACAGAGGAGGCGCTGCAGAGGGAGAGAAGGGTGCTAAGCTCCGCTAAAGAGAGGCAGCATCCCACATGTGCTCTTGTAGATCGAGACAGGAAAAAACAAGTCTTTGCACACAAATGCTTGGCAAATGTTTGATTCTGCACCATTGCTGGAGTCTAATGAAGTCACGAAGATGCTGAGGTGAAACAGCAAATGTTAGGAAATCAGCCGAATTTCCTTATTGTGACAGGAAGGTAAAGAATCAGTAGAAAAGCTGCAGATAAATGAAACACATGGGGCTGATAGAAAAGAGAGCATGAGAGAGATTACAGTGTGCAATCAAATTGCTTTAAAATCACTCCCTGCATTAGTGATGCACCCATCTGATAAAGCTGCACTGATACTGACCTCATTAAGCAGGTAGATTATTTTAATTAATGAATCACACATAATAAACAGACTGCGTAATTCCCCATATATATATATATATATATATATATATATATATATACATACATTTTTGGACAATTTGTGAATCTGTAAATTAGAAAAGCTCCACAATTGCTTGGAATCAATTGTACTTTCATGGAAAGTTGAAAAGGTTTTTACCTTCTCCTGTAAAGCTGATATTTTGTTGCTCTCAAAACAGCAGCAAAACAGTTTGTTGGTTTTATGGATAAATGCCCCATTTAAGAAAATTTATAATTTTAATCTCTAAAAAAATGTCATTTTAATTTAATTTAATTGTATATTTAGCATATATTTGAGTTAGTCTGTAGTGTTTATTTAAGATAATCATCCTGTGCCTGGTGTAGATTAGTTACATTCCAAAAAACTGCTGTAAAAAACTGCGCACTAGAAGGGTTGATAATAGGGTTTGTAGAATTAAGGTCATGGTTTAGGGTTAGAATGATAATGGCTATGGTTCATGTTAAGGGTAGGGTTAAGTTAAGGTTAGGGTAAAGATTAGGATTGTAGTTAGGGTTAAATTCAGGTTTAAGATTAGGTTTGACTGTTGATTTACTCGGCTCCAATCATACTAAAGTCAATGATGGTCCTCACTAACATAGTAAAACAACAGTGCCTGTGTGTGCCTGTGTGTGCTGACGCTGTTTGGGTGGAAGTTAAGGGTATTTTGCAGTGCATGTTATTATTTACAAAGAGTATTAATTAACATGTTTTTAAATCCCTGTTGTAGTTTTTTATTTGCAGTGCTGACAGATAAAGTAGTTTAGCTGTGTATACTGCTGCAGGAAAAGGAAACCAAACTGGTGATGCTCCTGCTTTTTTTCCCCTTTCGCCCCGTCTCTCTTCCAAAGTGGATTTTATCCTTTGTGCTGATGCGGTTGATTAATTATGAAGCAATATAGATAACAAAGAACAGCAGTGGGAGGAAGTGCCTATTTTTGTTATGAAATATGAATCTCTTATTGCCCTGGCTATGGATACAACGATAATTGAAGATTTGTGGGACTTATCCGGCTGATATTTCAGGTGAGCTTTAATATATTATGTATATTATTTTTTGTTAGAACCATATTCTATTATGCTGAACATTAAAATGGGCTGTTTTTAATGGAAGAACTTTACTTTAGGAGAGCATCCAAAGACTACTTAAACACTGCTATTACCCCACAGGAATAAACACAGTGTAAGTGTGTACTGATTTACGCTAGATTTGTTACAGGATTGGATTCAATTCATTCTTTTTTCCCTCTTATCTCCAGTTTCCATTGATGCTGATGTGCTTTCTCTACTTAAAATCCTGTCAGCATGCATTAAAGTTAAGAACCTTCGACATTTCTTATGCAGTTTTCACAAAGATTCTGACATTCACCAGTGTTTTCTGATTTAGGATTTGAGGTCCATTTTTTCTTCTTCAGTAAAATACTCATTTTGGACACAATATGTTGTTTTTCACTGACAATAAGGACCCGGTGCAGTTTGACCTCGCTCTAGACTATTCAAACCTAACCAGCAGGTGCTTCGTGCATTCAGCCCCCTGACAGCTTTCGCTTGAAGAGTGCTGAAGGAAAACATGTGTTTAATCCATCCTCTCTGGGTACCCCAGAATGCACAGCCAGTAGCCATTTGGAGAAAGTGCTGGTTCAGGATGTGTGGATGTGTCCCAGGGCGCTGCTTTGATCAGCTCTACCTCCAGACTTCACCTGGAGGTGAAGCTCTTCTCGCCGGCTCAATGGCCCATTAGCCTCACCTTCTCCCTCATTATGAGCTACAGGCCCATCCCGGGCAGCCAGGGAGCACTTTCCGCCTCTAAATGCTACGCTAAACCTACGGATATTGCAGGGATGCTCTGGAACATGTAATTCTGAACTGGCAAACCATCGTTATGTGTGACTGCATGAGTCGGTACCAGCAGTGAAGGCTTGTTGGTACTACAATAAATACAGCCATAAATTGCGCGCCTTAAAGTGAAAATCAGGTGGATTTTCTCACAGACGGACACAATGTGGGCACAGGTGCCTTCTTGGCTAATGGGAGGAAGTTTTTAATAGGCTTTGTGATTCAGCCATTAGTACAGCAGCAGGCCTAAGAATAAGGAGCGAACTGGTTAACAAAATAATTGCTCTGGAGCTGCTGTTCAGGCGCAGGCAGTGCAGTTCTGCTTGCCACCGGTGGCAATGATGTACAAAAGAAAATTTACTTTGTGTTTGTCGGGCAGGCAAAAAAGAAAAGAAAAGAAAAGAAAAGAAATAAAAAAATAAGGACTGTGTCTGCCGGCGGTAGAGACATAAGAAGAAATAGACAAATCTCTGCCCTTTTTTCCATGAGAGCTGTAGGCTAGGCGGAGAATCTTCTGCTGTTTCTGCACTCATTTCCATAGCCGAAAGCAACAGAGCAGGTTCAGCTTGTTTCGGCCACATTTACCCCAGGGCAGAGTGACCCGGGGTAGGGTGGATAGTAGCAAAGACCCCCCCCCCCTTTCCCCACACCTCACTCTACCACTCTGTGACAAAATGTTCCTCTGAAAAATGAGATCTTCTAGATGCTGTCAGCTAAGAGTAAGACCCTTTTTTTCTTCTTCTTCCCTTTCTTCTTACCTCTTTCTGTCTCTGATATTTCCTTCTTCAAAGCGCAGAACTCTCTGCTGCGCCCTAGGGTTAATTAACATGAACCAAACAGGGAGTGATCAGAGAGAATATGAAATCTCCACAGGTTAAGTGTCACATGGGGAACGTGTTGTCAGCAGTGGATCCCTCCCCATTCCATTCCCTTTCAAAGTCTCTGGAAAGAACCGGCAGGGCTGAGAAAGAAAGGCGTTTACAGATACCTTTTCAAAAGTTTGCATTCTCGCTGTCAGAACTGAAGGGCTGCGTAGTTTGGGATTCAAACCTTTACATTTCACATCCTGACATGCATACGTGAGGAACGAAGCCGCTTCAGACAGGAATTTTGTTCTGCGAGGCTTTTAGGACAGGGTTTTACTCTAGGTCAAACTTCCATTGATCTACAGGTATGTAATGTGAAGAATTAGATGTTAGTTCAGAGCTGAGTTCATTTAGACTAGATAAACTTTAACTATATAAAGAACTGTTGACTATATAACATACCATTAAACTATACGGTCTTATGCAAACGTATGGGCACCCTGATCAAATGACACGTATTGTTGATTTTCTTACAGTAAATAAGTTTACATCATCTACATCACCTAGGTATATTCTGAAGCGTAATTACTGCCTTTACTGTTTGATTACTAATTTAACATACCTCAAAATAAATCAAATTAAATGTGTTCACATTTGAGCAAGTGTGTATATATTAATATATGTTAATATATACACATTATATATTTTTATATATATTCAGACACACTTGCTCAAATGTCTCATTTAGTTGATTTTCGAAGTGAACACATTTAATTTGATTTATTTTAAGGTATGTTAAGTTAAATATATATATATATATATATATATATATATATATATATATATATATATATATATATATATATATATATATGCAGCATTTTATTATTTCTCTGTACTATAAAACCTGCAGTGTAACTTAATCAGAGGAATTAAGTAAAGAACATATATACATATATAACATATTTAGCAGTTCTGCTGATGTAAAGTCTTTAAAGTTCTCAGAATTATGTCACTCATTTCATTTAGTGGTAAAGGTAGGGCTTCATGTCTTTCATTTGTTGATTCCTGTTAATTAGCTCTTGTTTTGCCACTGTTGTGTTAACTAATGTGTTATCTGTGTTTGACACATGATGTTTAGATGGGTTTTACAGTTGTCATTGCATTCATTTACTAGCCTAGTATCTATCTCTGATGTAATGGTGGACCTTTGAACCTTCTGAACAGCTTCTGAATAAGACTGGCAAATGTATGCAAAACCAACAGACCCCTCTGAATTGGGTTGTTGGTGAAGTAATCCATTTATTTAATTATATTGACTTAATTACACTGATAAAAAATAAACTATTTGAAAATTCCATTTATTTTATGTTATTTAAATTATGCAATGCTAAATAATTGATGTATTATGTAACTCAAACATAAACACACAGCTAAACCTAGTTTTTGGTTTTAAATATATCAAGCAAACGGCTTACCTTAATTATTCTGGGTTCACTCCAAACACCTTATTACACTGAAAAAAAGAGAAGAAAATGACTAAATGATTTTTTCAGGTATGTATTTCTATAGTTTACTCTGTATAATATTGCTAATAATAATACAGAGATCAATGCACTTGTAGTGTAGTGCTTATGATACAATGCAACAATGTTTGAATGGAGGAAACAGGTAGCCCCCAAAATATTAGACGATTAGATGGTTAAAATATCCCTTCTAAAACATTACATGTGACAAGGAGTGTCCATTCAGACAATTCTTATTTCTTGCATGACAATTAGCTCAATCATAAAGCACTACATGAGTGCATTAAGCTCTTTATCATTCTCAATATCCCATTAAGAAGTGTGGAGGATCACCTGTGATAAGGAGATATTGTGAATTGCTTGTCTTACGGATACAAACGGAATGGTTTGGCAGTGTACTAATTAATACAAGGCGCTCTATCCCTCTGCCTGGCTCGCCGTTGACATTTGGTTCATGCTTGAGTGGCTAGCAGGCCGATTTCCATCTCTTGCATGAAGGTGAGATTGTGTGTGTGTGTGTGTGTGTGGATGGCTGAAGCAGTCCAGTGCACCTTCTCACAAGGACACCAGGAGACAGGCCTGCCTTCAGGAGATGGGATTAAGGTAGCGTGACAATCATGGATTAAAGACACTTTCAGCCAATCCCACCGCACTCACAGGTTAGCGGTTCAATGGCAAATGCTAAAACTCACACATGCATACGCATGAGGGACGGCTGGCCCCCATGGCTTTCTCACAAGTTATACACTGAAAGCGGGAGATCTAATTGGCTATGCCTGTTATTGTATTATGTCTGCCCTGCACATTTTAGTCATTATAGCATTTCTTATGTGTTTTTTAAGGTGGAATTCTGCAGGAAAGTACTAAATTAAAAATACAGTTACAGGGTGGTCTTTTTTTTTTTAGGGCTCTTTTTTACCATCTTATCTTTTGAAGACAATGTTTACATGTAAAAACTTAATAATGGCCAAGTCTGATCTTATATAGAATTAAAATTTATAAAGGTATAGTGCAGAAATCCTGGTAATTCCAAAGGTAACTACTTTTTTTACTTTACTTTACTTTTTTTGCTGTATTTTCTAGGGCTCTGTTGATAACTTACAGCCATATTGACTTACAAATGTCACAATTTTAGGTATGCATTTTTGTAAGTCACTTTTGTAAGTTGCTCTGTATAAGAGTATCTGGTAATGATGTGATGTGAAGGAAAAAAGACCCTAGGTCATGGATTTTCTAACGCTACTCAATAGCTAGTATATGATGCACTTGAAATACATAAAAAACAACTGAACATGGTATTAATGGTAATAAGGCTGAATAAATATTCTCCATGATCCGGAGGTATATTTGGTTAAATTACTCACCTTTTGAGACATTATAATGCCACTCTTCATGTGCCCCCATGTCATTCCTTGTTTCCATGGTTGCGACATAAACAAGCATTACCTTAAGAAAAAATCCAAATTTTGGATTAACATGAACATAAATAATATATCATGTGTCTGTGCCAATATTATACATACACACACTGTGATTTTTTTTAAATAAATGAAATAAAATGAAATGAAATGTTATATGACTGCATATAACAACATTTAGCTCAGCACTTATTGTAAACTAAGATGAAGACACTGGATAAGCTGTGTACATCTGGCAGCAGAATAATAAACCCTATAATTTCTCCTAACAATGTTATTTGCATGAAAAATGATATTTCATTGCCGTTGACCACATTAAAGCAGCTTAGTACAAAACAAATGAGCATGTGGCGGCAATATTTGTCATTTTTATTTTAGTGTGGTCTGGACACAGAATGACTCCTGCAACAGTGGCTAAGCATCTCTCATTAACCCAGCGCTAAATCACATGCGCAGAGAACAGGCCTCCTAGTGAACGGCTGTGTTTTATCATGGAGATACACTCATTAATATGCAACCTCCCGTTATGTTTGTCTTAACCAGTTCTCAGAATATTACGATTACAAATAACTTGTATGTACACACCACGCTCAGAGCCAGCAGCTTGTACAAACAAGCTGAGAGTGGCGGCAGCCTGGAACAGATGATTAGAGCCACTTCACGGGCAATCGTGATTAGCGCCGTTGGCTTTGCGCCATGACTCTCCCCACTTCCTTGTGGATGCCACTGCCCCGCTGCAGTCCACAGGCCGGGAAACATGCCGGCAGGAGGCGGGAGAGAGGAGATGCCAGCAATTCATTTGTGGCAACAGTTGAAAGGACTGCAGCATGAAAACTTTAACAAATCAACTGCCAGCAACTAGAAATTATGCACACCTCCCATAACCCATCCTCCAATTAACCCCACAATTCATTATGGTTGTGTTTTTCAGTTAAATGAGATTCAGTTGATAGCAAAGATTCAGGTCATTTCCAGCACAAATGTTCTTCCATAAAATGTCATTGATATAGACTATAATGTTAAAGGTATTTTGAAATAGAGGGTCATAGTCTACGTGATCTTGAAATTAAACATAGAATTTAACAGGCTTTATGGCCCTTGAAAATAATATATGCAAATGACTTCTTTTCTGATTGGCTGCCCAGTGTAGCGCGAGTTTATTTTCCAAAAAGGTAATTTTATATGACATTTGACATATGACATATATGACAATTTTATATGTTCAGCCTCTTTTATGTTTTTCTGGGCCTCAAATTACACCTGTTTTAACTGGCTGCCCTGTATTGTGCTTCATTCTAAAAGTTGTGTTTGGAACAACTTTGTCAACAGAAATGGGCAGGGCTAATCTGATGTTCACTCCACTGGTCAATATAGTCCACATATGGAAGCAGCAAAGCAGCCAATTTTCAATGTGTCATGTTTACAGTGCAGTTACACAGTTTATGTTAAGTTTATGTTCTAAATATGACCATTCTCAACTTCAAAAAGGGTGATTCCTAACCTTAACATTACTTTAATAGAAGTAATAGAAGGCAGGGCTACACTGCTGTAGACATATATGTAAATGCATGGATTTTATGGCATCATAGAAATAATGAATTGAAAATGGACTGTTTTGCAGCTTAGTATCCATGTATAGACTATATTGGCCTGTAGAGTGAACAGTTCATTTTAGAACTAACAGTTAACAACTCTTTTATTGCTAAAAAGTGATTCCTTTTTCCTAAAATGGGCCCTGCAAGTATTGCTTCATTTTGTCTCAGTGGAGCCATGCTGTCTTTTTACCAACTTACACTTATTTTATGTTTATATGCTGCTTTAAAAGGCTGGGCCTCACATAGTCATTTCTGAAGCTTTGCCAAAATTCATAAAGCTTTTCTCTTCAAAGTGTGCTGATCGTTATTCACTGAAGCTTACAGCCTCAATGTTTTGTTACACCAGGCTTCTGTGCTTTAGAAGCAGGAGAATGTTGGAGTGCAGATGTAAGAGAAAGCCAGAGTTAACAGGGAGAGAGAGAGGATGAGGATGGGCTGTGCCACAGGGTGTACCCGTACCCTCAGAGCAGACAGGCCTAGAGCAGCACAAACTACTGATCAGCCTCAAGGGGGTAAACTCAGCTTTTGGGTGCTTGTGATGGAAAAATGTCTGATCTGCAAAATAACAAGCTAACAATGTGTTTAGTGTTTAGAGTACAGAACTAAAGTAGTGTGCAAAAGTTTGAAGCACATTATTTAAAACCATTTAATTTAGCAGCAAGTTTGGTTATGCTTGTAAAACACAGCATCTCACTGGAACAGATGCAATCAAACAAAAATACAGTACAACACAAATTCCTTGCTTTGAAGAGTAGTTGCTATCTTTTAAGCTAGTTTGAAAAACAAAAAATGTGATTACTCCACAATGTCCCAGTTAATACATAGGTTCAGTTCCATCGCCAGCAAATTCTAATTTAAAGCGACAGTCCGTACATTTGGGGGATTTAGAGACCTCTCTGGTGAGAATGTGTAACTGCATCGAACATTGAAATGTGCATTGGGGTAAATGAGCAGATGAAGACTAAGTTTGCCGTTCTGATATCTCCATGTTCGCAGTAGCTCTCATAGTAGCCGCTCTGTTTGTATTAGCACTATTAGCAGTGCAGTGGTTGCTCAGGTAACCAGAAAATGGAAATGCCCAGGAAAACTCCCATGAAAACCTACCAGACTTCTCTGTTTATTATTTGCTTTTGTTGAAGTAACTGTCTCTACTGTTCAAGGACATCTTTCTACTAGATTGTGGAGCAGTGTTGTGAGGATTTGATGCCATTTGGCAACAAGAGCATTAGTGAGGTCAGGATGTTGGATGATCACCTATCCACCTCATCCCCAACTCCCCAACTCAACCCCAGGGATGCTGTGTGGAGGTAAAACCTGGGATGATTCTAAGGGCCTGTGACTGACAGAGGCCCTAAAAGGCATTAATTGAGTATTGTGATAGAATTGTTAGAGTTGTGGGGCCCAGTGTAATATCTTTTCATGGGGCCTAAAATCCCTGGCATCTCACTCATCCGAAAAGTACTGGATAGAGCATCATCATTCCAGAGAACACAGTTCCACTGCTCCAAAGCTTAATGCTGGTGGGCTTTATGCCCCTCTAGCCCACACCTGGCATTAGAAATTGTGCCAATAGGTTCATGTTCATCTGCGTCAGCAATGGGTGCAATTTAAAGTAGCTGAATACATTCATTAGAAAGGGTGTCCACAAATTTAGTACATAATGTATGTGCGAACTTGGAAATTCATTGCGCTTGTTTTCTGACGTTCTTGATCGTTCTTACCAGAAAATCCTACAGACACAGTGAGCTTTCACCTAAAATACCTGTTAAAAGTTAAAGGGGAACTTTGGGTATGGGCCACGCCCACTCCCAAATCAAATCTGCACACTAATATTGACATTTTGAGCCCTAGGCACTTTGATTGCATTCCTTGAGCAGATGTTTGGAACTAAAATTCTGAAATTCAAATGAACCATAATTATGCAGAATAATGTGTAACTTTGAAACATGCAAAAACTTCACTTGTATATTCTGAAGACATGCAAAGAGCATTCGCCACATACAACACATCTGAAAACGAGTAGAGTAGGAGCGGATAGAGGGTATGGAAGAGGCAGAAGACAGGGGCCTTCTATCATGTTTTTCATGCTGTTCCCATCACACCCTACAAAGGCAACAGAGTGGAAGTCTGATGAGAGCTGCCTCTGTTGTCTCAGTTTGAGCCTCATAAAAGGAAGCGGTCCTGACAACACCAAAGGCTACAGCTCCCTTTGCCTAGCCAGAGAGAGAAAGAGGGAGAGAGAGATGCTCTCAGAAGAGCTGTCCTTCACCAGAGCCCGTCTGCATGCCTGCAGGGAGGAGAGTGCGAGTAAGGGGACGATATTTGCCGTTACACACCACCTACCACTCTGCTGAGGAGAAAGGGGGCACAGAGGCTTCGCTGAGAAGTATGAAATAATCATAATTAAGAAAATATTAATCAAACTGGCATCCTCTGAGCCTCAGCATTCTGCAGGAGTTAGCCTAGTTAGTTCCTCTGGCCTAGCCTATAGGGCCACTCATTCCCAAAGCGCATCCACGCGGCTGCAGGCTGGAACAAACACACACGCACGTGCCACCATCGCCGAGGCCTATTCTATAATTAAACACACCACGCTACACAGCACGTGGAGTTCAGCTCGCCACAGGCATTGATGGAGTACACCCAATAAGAAAATGAGAGGATCTGTCACCCTTTCTGTGAGTCTGTATGGCGGACTTTGTAAGAAAGCTGCAGTTCTGAAGTACTGAAGCAGTCTGGCTGCTGTGTGCTCAGATTGTCAGTGTAGGAGCTGACGCATGTTACACTTCACTGTACTTGGACATAAAGGTGAACATCCTTTGTTTGAGGATGTTGAATCATAATTTCATCAGATATTTCATCAAATGTGATTTTATGCTTCTTTTTTTTCTTTTGAACTTCTCCCTTCTCTTCTCGGCTGGAAGTGTGTCAGCTGGTGTTTCCATCAACACGTTAACTGCTTACATTTATTACTGTTTGTTTGCATTTATTCTACTAGTATATGAGGTTTTCACAGGTGAGTGTGAACCTCTAAATTACAATCATTTACATCAAGTGCCATTTTTTAGACCATTAAAAGCTTATTTACTGCTGTCAATTACAAACAAGGTTCTTTTTGGAACCAAAAGTTGTTCTTCTGTGGTATCGCTCAAAAATGTTTTTATGTATTTTATATTTGAGTGTATAATATGTTGTCGCAACTGAAACTAAACATTTATCTCAATTTTCTTTTAGTTTTTGACCAATAGACTAATAAATATGTAAATATGTAAATTATTCCAGACTTTCATTGAAAGTTAAGTACATTTATATGAAGATATGCGGGTCAGTCCCAACCGCAATAATATACAGTTTACACACATTGTGAAGCGCACCTTTACATTTTCTAAAGGAGATATGGTTGGAAAGATTTGTGAAAGTGGTGTAACACTCAAACATGTACCAAGAAACAAAAGTGTAATTAAAAGACTGCAATTCTTCTGAAGAAAACACTTTTTACTGTCCATCCATCCATCTTCTTCTGCTTCTTCCTGGTCAGAGTCGCCTTTGTGTCCAGAGTCTACCCAGAGTCATTGGGTGCACTGCAGAAATACTTCCTGGACAGGGCACCAGCTCATCACAGGGTACCTCACACACCCAAACACGTCCACCTATATCTGAAAACAGGAAATTGGTGTTAAGGAAAATTTTGTCAACTTTAATTTGATATATAAATGTGAAGAGTGGTAAAATCATGTGATAGTATTCTTTTTTTCAAACTTATGTAACTTATGTTAAACTGTCGTAATGTCATGATGCCATCTGATCATATTAATCAAGGCCAATTGGACAATTGACTCCTCTCTTTTCTTATGGATTTAATATCATTCTATATAAAATTTCAGCTATTTTAAATAGCTCCTAAAGCAGCTCTAACTCGTTAATTAACTGTTAATATGCTATGCTCAGTAGAAATGGATGAATTCGAATTGCTGAAACTGTTTTATTTAATGAAGATTAAAAGAAAGTGTTTTCATCCAGACCTTAAAAAATATTATTTATAACTTCATCAATGATTTTAATGTTGCGAGACACACAGCTCTTGTGCAGATTCACACTTAACTTAAACACAGTTCAGTGGGGCAGGAGGTCAACTACACAGTCAAGCACATTTGACCTGAGGCTCACACCCATCATTCTTAGAGAGAGCCTAGAAAAAGAGCTCCTGATCCACAGTGTCGCTGTCCCATGAAAATAAATCCTAAGACTGTCTGTCATCTGACTTGACCAAAGTGGAGCCTGGACAACTGCTGTTGTGTTTTCAAGACTCTCATGTGCCCTGACTGTCTGCCCTAATTTGTGCAGTAAGAAAAAGATGGAAGAAGAGACTGTTGTGATGTTTAGAAGTATTAACCATTGACTGACAATTCATCACTAATATTCACAAAACTAACCCAAATATACATTTTAGTAAGTAAATAAAAAAGGGTATATATATATATATATATATATATATATATATATATATATATATATATATATATATATATATATATATATAAATATAAAATCAGTGATCATATTCTTGACCACTTGCCATATGAAAATGCCACTAACTCCCCCTCTATGCATCCTCCCAGTTCTGGGCCTCGCTCTGCATTTGACATTCATGGGCTTGAGGTCCTGTCTGAATGATTGAGTGTCAGCGTTTGCAGTGACAAATTGCATCGTTTCAATCCAGGAGAGAGTTCCCGCTGGGTTTGCTGGAGGTCCCCGTGGGCCGGCCTTGAGCTCAACAGCATGTTGTACATCCACATAAAAAGGAAAAAATATGGGAGGTACTCTTGTCTTTATGATGCGGAGATTAATCTGTCAGCGTGGCTCGGCATAAATCTACTCCCTGCTTTTGCAAAATACTGTTTTACTCTCCGTTACACTATATTTTATCTTTTATTGGCAATAAACATAAAACAGCACAAAGGGGTAATGTTCTCATCAATATTATTACAAAATGACAATAAATTTGCAGCCTTATAAACTTTTGAAGGAATTCCTTCTGCAGCCACACACAAGAAGTTCAGTGCAGTGGAGTGGACGATCCACTAGCCTTCCAACAGCAGCTCTAAGGTGTAACCTTTAGAGCCTGTGGATTAGTATATTCAAAGGTATGGGAATGGGCTGAAATGACTGTAGGGACTGAATTCTATTGATATTTGATGATTACTTATTATAACAAGTGATAATTGTAATAAACCAAACTCAGTTGATTCAGTTTAAAAGGTGAACTCGGCTTAACATGGCCTAATTGGTAATAGATAGTTTCTACTTTCTCTGGGGTTCTCTAGAGTTCTTCTCTCACTCACACACTCTCTTTCACACACACACACACACACACACCCCACGGAGAGTATGGGCCCTGCTGGGGCTGCTTGTGTTTCTCCTCTATCAGAAATGCATTGTCAACGCTTTGGCGGCTCTCACCCTCAGAGACCACAAACTAAACAGCACAAAGCTCCAGTATAGGAGCCTATTTGTGCTATGCTAATCATCCTAGCTGGAGGTTAAATTAACATTTTTAATTAAAAAATTAGCACCAAACAAACACAGCAAAACACACTAATGATTAAAACATCTAAATAAAGCCGCATGGCTTGAAAGGGAAGGCTGCATGAAAACACTTTTTATTGCCCCCATAAACTATGTCTGGGAAGGATATTCCCATCCAAATAGACTTTCCTTCACTGGCAGATAATGTGGAGAGATGGATGGCGTGGTTGAAGTGTTATGTGATTATTATGTAAATGGGTTTGAAATGAATATGATGCCTGGTTTCCTTAAGTAACAAATCAGAGAGGCGAGTCTCTCTAATCAAAGCCTTTATTTGGCTGTACATGTAAGCAGAGCATATTTATATTTCATCATGAGCGCAAAAAAAAATGTTACCTCATTTGTGAAAACTTTTTTGCTTTTACTCGTTTTTGAAATGAGGGGATAAAATATGTAAATCATATTTGAGATCAAATATTTTCAGACTATTTATTAAAAAATAAAAAAGCAGCTGTAAACATCAAAGCAAAGTGAAGCCTTAGCAGGCAGGCAGCAGGGTGGGTGATTCTTGAGTCTTAGTGGCTTGAAGTCTAAGAAGCGATGCCTTGTGGTGCTCTACTGCTCTCTACTGGAAAACTACAGACACTGCACTCCTGCTACGCTTGCCTTTAATAATGCTGCTGATAATGTGGGATATGGCAGTCAGACAATAATGGAAAAACAAGTGTGGGAAACATTAAAAAAGAAAGGAAAAAAGGGAACAATATTGTGGCAAATTAGAATTGAAATGAGACTCCAATTAATCAAGTGTTGTCCCTTTATTTATGACCCTTACTTATGCAGATAAGCTTATTAACCATTCTGCTCAAATGTCTATACTTCAATAGTGTACAGTGGTACGCTGAGATATTATCTACAGGATATCTTGACAGGACACTGTGCAATCCACTGTGGATCCAGTTTAATAGACAGAGACCTAGGCTTCACGTCTGAGGCTCAACGGCATCTGAGGCTGCTGGAATTGTAGAGTGACCCAGTCCACTTTAGTCATCTCCACCACACAGACTTAGCAGGGCCGTCTGGTAGTCTCCTTTGGTGTGCTCCTACAAAGACCACGCACCACACAGTAAGTCAGTAAGCCTTCGTACTTACAATCATGCAGTGTGTTTATGTGTGTCTGAGTGCAACTTACAGAGATGGTCTGGTACAGAGACTTCCCAAACTGGGCCTTGAACTCTGTCCTGATCTTCTTCAGGTCCACCTCGCAGCGGGACACCATGATCCTAGTCACCACTTTCTCCTTCGCGCCTTTACTCTGAAACACACATGCACACAGACATACACACACGCACGCACGCACACACACAGACAGACAAAGGCACATTAAAAGAGCCTGGTGCAGCCTGATGCAACCATACCGAAAGTCTTGTGCCACGTCAGCAGCTAGATCACAGAGAGGTGAACTTTTAAACATTTTCTTTCAAAGTCATGAGAAAAAGAGTGGAAGTTTTTTTTTTTTAAGAAGGAGTAGGAAGAAATGCAATTACCTTCATGGCGTCGCTGAGTCTGTTGGCAAAGTAGAGCTGTTTGTTTTCAAAGCACTGAACTGCAAGGAATGAGTTTAAAGATGTGAGCAGGGACTTCATATTAGGGTAGGATAAAGTTATAGTCACTGTATTCCTTTATAAACGAAGCACAAATACACATACATTTGAATAAACACTGGGAATGTTTCTGGCAAATATTTTGTGTTGCTTTTATGTTGATTACAAATTTTAGAAAACCCTTCAATTTAATACTACACCTCAAAATTCATCATAATGTAATTAAGTTGTCTTTTAAAATTCAGAATTATTGCTTACATTACACTGGATACATAAATATAACTACATGAGCTATTTATACAGCATATTAAACAGTGTCATCTCTGTCACACAAAAAACTAATCTCCATCTCCATCTCCAAAATAGCAGATATGAACTTTCAATGGAAGTCTGGAATGGCATTTCTATTGGTCCAGTCATCACAAAATTCTGAAACAATGGAAAGAAGAACTGCCACATTCAAATGATGTTAAAAAAAGCCGCAATTGAGATACAAGGTTTTGGCCCTACAACCTCATTATGGCCAGAAATTAGTGCATTAAGTACTTTATTAAGTATTAAGATAATCTATTATAACCTTCTAAACCTAAAGCGGCTAATTTGCTACTTTTAGACTGACGCAGGCTTTCTTTTACACCCTTTGTAGCTAAACGTAGGTTTGTACTATAGAAAAAGACCCTACCCAATGTGAGGAAAGACTTCTCCAGGTCTCCTTTCACTTCCTTCCTGATGCTCTCCTGCATGTCATATGGGCTGTAGCTCTTGTACCTATCGAACACTGAAGAAGAGAAATTGATTGTTAGACAAAAAGCAGAGAAAAATTAATTTAGCTTTTCCTGTAACCAGCAAAGAACTGTAAGAGAATATAAGAGGATCAAGAACCTTTCTGCAGATGAGGGACACTTCTCTCTGACATAATGGAGATCCAAGTTTTCACATCAGTGCCTTTCCTCTTCACACCAGCTTCATACAGTGCCTGGAATGAGCACAACAAGATTAGCAGGTCTCTTATACACCTTGCTTAGATCATGTCTAGAAAGGACGGCAAACAAAAATGCTGATTTACGGACACTCTCATGAAACACAGAGACATTAGCACTTACTCTGGCATCTTCATCGATTTTCTCATAGTCAACAACATTGCTTGGGTCATCCCTCTTGGCCTGTCAAGAAGTAGATTGTTAAAAACAACCACAACTCTAACCCAAGAGCCCATGTGTAATAGGACAGTTGGTAAACTTGGTAAACTGGAGTGTGTAGTATAAGTATAACAAGATAGCCCTGCTAATAGGTCTCCATTACCTCCACTAGAGCCAGCAGCAGTTTAGCAAAGTTTCCTGATGTGTCTCCAGCCACATCTTTTTCCAAGTCCTTCTTGAACACTGCAGAGACAAGCACATTTACTTACTTATTCTTAATCCACATTGATCTATTTCCAGCTCAGGATGCTTCACACCCATGTTCAAAACCTTGGCCTCAAGCTTACGTTCTTTGTAGACTTTCTTTATCTCCACCAGCTCTGCATTGCTTCGAGAGCAGAGGATCTCGATCAGGCTCTCCTCGTCTGTTCCCAAACCCTGCACAGACATGTTACAGAGGAGTTGATGTATGCTAAACAATGACTGCACTGACCAAGTACTTAATTAAGTATTATGATGTAGTTGGTTGGGTTAATCTTACCTTTATAGAGGCTTTGATCTCAGAGGCATCGTACTGAGCAGTGCTTTTCATCAGTCCCAGAACAACTGTCTCTAGTGAGCCGGACAGTGCCCCCTTGAGGGCTGAAATCATATCCTGCATAAGAAAGATTTGGAGATAACAGTCAGAAAAAAAAAAAAAAAAACCACAGTTTTTTGGAAATAACTGCAGTAAAGCTGAATTCTTACCTTCTTGGTTCTCCTCTCATATGCAAAGGCAATTTCTCGTCTTTGATAATACGTCCGCTTGGTGAGGATCTGAATAATAGTCTGTTCGTCCACACCTAAAATAATTAAATATTGTGTGTTTATACATATTTGAGCATTTGTTCCCCACACACCAAACTGCTGACACTCCCTGATAACAAGATCACAAAGTGTAAAGTAGCAGATGTCATAAACAGGCCATATTCTAAAATCGTGTCTTAGGCTGGTAGAGAGGGCGCACTAGAGAGCATGTAGGCAGAAGTTGCAGCCACAAAGACCTCGCCCAGAAAACTTTCCATACGAGGTCTAATGGCTCCCAGACAGGATGATGACTCACCAGCAGTGTTGAATCTGGCCAACATTTGGTCAGAATTAAGGCTCACAAGGGTGGTTTAAGGGGATGGCTTTAGCTGTGCAGCTCAACACTGCTGGTACACTTGAACACTGTGTAAAACATTGCTTTGCTGTTCGGTCATTACAGTCATTTAGAGAACATGTGACCTTTTCATACCTTTTGTCTTGATAGCGGTCTCAATTCTGGCAGCATCTTTCTCAGGATCAAAATCGGATGAAGGAACCACAGTGGGGTAGGTGGGCTCATTGGCCTATAATGTATGATTGAGATGAGCACACAGAAAGAGTAGAATTACAGCTCACAGCTACCAACATAATATAGCAGAAAACAAATCTTTTTAATCCAGAGGACACTTACCCCCAAATTAAATGTAATTTGACCCAGGAATTCAGCTACCAGTGACATCTTTGACCTCCTGTAGGGGATAATGTCAGAGGTAGTGCATATGTTGGTGAGTTATACACTAATATTTAGTTCAAGGTTTGTGATCCACTTCTCTAAAACCTCTAACTGGGAAGTGAGATGAGGGGCCTTTAAGAATCTCATGCTGCCTGAGTCAGAGTGAGGGTTATGTAATCAAGTTGAAGAAAGGTTATGCTAGCTCACGGAGATGAATGCCCTGTATTCTCATGCTCTTTCCCCACAAACCTCAGTGTGCCAAGGCCTGCATTCATTATGGGTGCTTTGAGTCATTTGACAGCATCTCAAATTATGCAAAATCAACAGCAAAAAAGCTTAGATGTTCTCCATTTTCTGCCTTTAAGGGATACGTGCCAGCTGTGATTTATCTGGAAAGAGGATATTGGGGTGTTCCAAAGTAAACCTCTAGGGTACTACCAGAGTGTAGACTTCCTGGTTATTGTTCCCGAACCAGAATCTCAGTCATGCATCCCAACAGCATTAGCACCATAGAAACCAAACAAACATCATAACTAAACCTTGCAATAAATGATGAACTGTGGTAAGTAGGTTTCACTTATTATAAGGCATTCCAGGCATGCTAATTCCCAGCAACAGAGACAACCATTCAGATCTTGAGCAAACAAAGGCTATCATTAGCTGAACTCTGAAAAGAGACACACCCATGAGAGAACATGCTGGGGAAAAGTATCTTTGCTTCTGCCTCTCTCCACTAATACAGCCACTGAGAGCACAGCAAGCGTACTTCGAAAGGATTTATGTATTTCTTTTATTTCAAAGGTTATCACCTTAAATAACATCTCTGGTGCTGTAATCTCAGAGTATTGTAAATAGCCATGTGCAGTTTGGCAATGCAGCATTTCCCCCCCCCCCCCACAGTACCCAACACAGCTGTGTGGTTATCTATATATTTAAAAGTTCTGGTATGGACTTACCTAAGTGAGCAGCGTAGCAATGATGCACAGCAGAGTCCCAGCTATGAGCTGCGAGATGGGTGTGGTGGTTAAATACCAGGGCCACTGCCAGCAGTTTTATTCCCTCCCAGCAGCATTCTAGTCCTGCCTCCGCCACACTGTACTGCACCAAGCTCCAATTGCCACTCCTCTTCCACTCCCTTCTTTGATGAAAGATCCTTGGGCCAGCCACAGTTCTGAGTGTAATTTTCAGTGGCGGTTTTTACTTTTGTCAGAGGAAAAATATTGGAAACTGTGGCTCAATAAGTCCAGCATGCAGCGTGATTGACCAGAGTGGTTTTGGTAAAGTTTAGCCGTGTCAAATAGCAAAATGAGGGAGAAGCAATGCACAGCACCAAGAGGGTATACTATGATTCTACAGGAAACTATGAATGTTAACTGGGTGTGTCTGACACACTAGACCACCTTAGTGTTTGTTTAAAGGTCATTATTAACCCATAACACACCAACGCTAAAAAGAAAAGGGGGGAGGAAAATCACTTCATAATAAGGGGTTTCAAACTTGCTATTGGAACCTGAGAGGGGAACAGCTCTCAAACCAACAATTTACACACTCGTTACGTCAGTGCTTGAAATAGGTTTCAGCTTTAAATCAGCATGTCTTCACCATAATGCAGTGGTCATGCAAAAACCTTGTAATAAAACCTTCTAAACCTTCAATGGATGTCTGTGTAAAAGGATTTTATTCCAGGTCATTTTAGAGCATTTCTATTGACCCGTTCATAAATTTTCACACAATGTAAAGAACAGCCAGATTCACATTAATCACATTAAAGTGGAAAAATGGAAATCTGTTTTTGTAGGACAGCAACTACAAGCAAGTCTTTTGATTTTGATTATACTGATTATAGTCAATATGTACACAAAGCAAACATGCTTACACTGTTCAAGAGTTTAGAAACACAGGTTATATTAAGAATAAATTTATTACTTCTCATTTTACAAATAAAAATAATACAAAAAACATATTTAGTAAAAAACTAAAGTTAAACTAGCTTAAGTACATTACAGAACGTCCAACTTCGAACATCATTAAACCACTATTAAAGAAATGAATGTAAAACAGTTATAAGGATCTATTCTTTGCAGTACTTACATCTATTTTCAGAAAATCTCTTTTTACTACTCAAGTCCACATGAGAACTCCTTATCCTCGAACTTTAGCTCCTCATACACTAATGTACCTTGATCCTTCCTTGAATAGTCCCACTCTAACGTCAGCACTTCCTGACACCACAGACTTCTACCTTCATGTTCGGGACATCATAAGTCCTTGTCCTAGCCTTGTTCACTGCTCATCTGATTTGATTTGCATGTCCTTCTTCTGTTTATTCTTCACCTTCTCTGCCCATTTGTTTGGTTTGAATTTTTTGCTCTTATTTTTTTTCTTCTGATTTTGACCAGGCGCTGCTGCACACTGCTGGGTCCCTTGTGTGGGTCTAGTTGGCGTGTTGGCTCCTTTATTCCCTCCTGCCTGTTGGAATACACATATTGCAAGACAGAGAGTTAGGAAAGAGTCAGATATCTGACTTATCTGAGAAATTAGCAGAATGGTTCACACATTCACATGGTTTCTGAATTAAAGCCACCATCGGCTATTTATGTTACATAAGTTTGTGGGAAAGGAATCCTAGGTCATAGTGAGCTGATGTGCAGCAGATAGATTTGGTCCGCTGGTTTAACACAAAGTTAAAGGTTGTTTAGGTTCCACGTCTCAAATGTGTGAGGTAATACTTGAAAAAGATAAACTCAGTCATCAGATACCAGAAATCACCTCCATTTTCCATGTTTTAATATAGAGTGTTACCTGAGGAAATACACTAACCATGGTTTTTGTGGTGATTAAGGGGCTGAGCAGTACACAAGTTTCTGGTCTGGCAAGCTTTAAGTACTGTGTAAACTGCAGAATACAGAGGGAAGGTGTGGCTGCTGTCTTTAGGGCATGTAGCGACAAAGACCACCACTGCTAGACATTTATGGAAGTAAAGGAATGCTCTGACTTCTCCACAGGCTCTTACTTGTGATCATTAACTAGACCGGGCTTCTCCCACTCCTCAAGCAGTAGCCAGTCCTTCTTTTGTTAAGAAATTATCCACAAAAGGTTCGCCACATTGTTGCATACAGAGAGGTTCAGCTCACTTCACTCAAATAGTGGAAAAAGTTTCAACATGTTATTTCTGGCAAGTGAATGGAATGAACAACCTGGCAGCCCTGATAACACAACTGGACATTAGTGTGGGTGGACAAGTATGCTTGGAAAATGGCAACACCTCAGGGAAGACTGTTTATCTTGGCTATCTGTGCAGGGCTGTGGCTCTTCTAAGCATTGTTAGATCATATCAGACTAACCCTAAAGAATAGAAACATGCAGCTAGATTCCTTACCAGTGAGGATTATTACATTAGATCTTTTGGAGAGGCGGTACTTGCATAAGTAAATGAACTCATGAGGTGCTTTGAAACCTCAAAATCAGCATTATTGAATCTAAACACCTAAGCAGCAGTTTCAGACCACTAGCAAAAATAATCCAATTTAATTACACATTGTATTCTTGTGGACAGTAAGTAACTGGATCTAATTCTTACCTTGTTTTGTGGATATGGACGTGGAGGGAAGGTGCAAGGTGGCCTGTTGTATTTCTGGTGGAAAGGCATTATATGAAAGGGGTCCAGGGGAACCCAGGGCACCTTGGCCTCCAGAGGAATAGGGGGACCACAGTGCACTGACTGAAGGTCGTAGATGCTACGACTAGTTTTATTTCCATCAATGGCTTTGAAGATGGTGACAAATGCCTCACCGGCTTTGTGGCCCAACAGGTACCTTCCCTCCTGTAAGCTGAAGAACAGAAAGAAAGAAGTGAGAGACACACACACAGTTTTTAAACCATATGAATACATTTCTTTCTTCGTTTCTGAGAGGGGAGAATGATATGCTGTTGGGTGGTGGCTTGTGAAACAAGAGACAGTGACTGGAAATAAAAGCAGCATTCTAATTGTGAAACACGCACATTTGCACAAACCCTGTTTGGCTGCTTGTTCTAGCATGGGAAATGACAACATACCCATGCATTCCTTCCAAAAAGGCAAGGCATGGTTCACACATTCACATGGTTTTTGAATTAGCGCCACCATCAGTCATTTATGTTATTTAAGTCTGTGGGAAAGGAATCCCAGATCATAGTGAGCTGATGTGCAGCAGATAGATTTGGTCCGTTGGTTTAACTCGAAGCAAAAGATTGTTTAGGTTTAGTGTCTCAAACGTGTGAGGTAATACTTGAAAAAGATAAACTTAGTTATCAGATATCAGAAATCACCTCCATTTTCCATGTTTTAATATAGAGTGTTACCTGAGAATATACACTAACCTGATTAGTTTTTGTGGTGATTAAGGGGCTGAGCAGTACACAAGTTTCTGGCCTTTAAGTACTATGCAAACTGTATACCACAGGGGGAAGGTGTGGCTACAAGACAAGCATGCCTGCCAGTGGGTGAACAGCAAAGCAGAGTATTCAACATCACTCAACATCTGATTGAAAAGCCTGCTGGACCTGAACACATCCCTCTACTACAGGGTCCTGGATTTCCTGACAGAGACCTCAATCTCCAGCACCACTATGCTGAGCAACACTATGCTGAGCACCAGTGCCCCCTAGGGCTTTGTGCTTAGTACACTCAGACCTCATCAGCATGAGCAACGAGTCAGCATACAGAGAGGAGGTGCAGAACCAATGACCTGAGCACCTCAACTGACCCCAGTAGTATGTCTCTACTTCCTGAAGAAAGTTCATCTACCCCCTCCCATCCTCACAATGTTCTAAAGGGAATTTTGAGAGCATCCTGAGCAGCTGCATAACTTTCTGGTTTTGGAATTGCAAGGTCTCTGACCGCAAGACCCCACAACTAATATTCAGGACAGCTGAGAAGCTGGGTCTGTCTTCCCTTCCACCATGGACACCATCATTTACATCATGCACTGCGTTCACAAAGCCACCAGCATTGTGGATGATCCCACACACCTCTCACATAGACTCTTCTCACTGCTGCACATACACAGCTCTACTGATGCGCCCACCATGTGCCTACTTGCACACCTATCAGGTTACTTGCTGCTAAATACTGTATACATAACAACTGCTGTGTTCACATATGTTATAAGCTGACTGTGTATAGCTAGGTACTAGCATGTTACATACCTCTGCAATTAAAAAAGGGTTACTGCAAAAGCAAACTGTGCTGCTCAACTTTTCATAAGGGAGAAGAAGGCAGGTGTAAACCCTCGGCCACGGTGGTGTCGTAACATGGCAACAAAGGGGCTGGGTAAAGCTGGATCTGACCAAATATTCAAATGACTAAATCCAAGTTTAAACCTGTCAGAAAAAGCTTGAGAAAAAAAAAAGTGCAAACTCACCTCGTGATTTTTTTCAGTATGTGGTGGAGAGTATTCAAGCACCTGGCTGGCCTGCAAAACAGTAGAGCAGACAAAAGTGCATTACAATGCTAAGCACAACTACATTTGTGAAACCTAAACACCATCTGGGAACACTAATTGAAACACAATGAAACAGTCAGAACAAAGTATCAAGTAATCATCAGCTCATTAAAGTATGCACTAGAGTATTCTTAATCTGTGCAAGTGTTTAATATAGTTAACAGAGGGGTCAAAGGAGGACACGCAATGAAACGGTCTGCATACTTGAAATCACAGGAGGTGCTCTGGATCCAGTCAGCCGAGAGCTCTTGCAGCTGCACTACCTTTGATGTGTGTGCACTGATGCGACCTACACACAGACACAAACACACACAAAACAAGAAAAGCATTCATATTACACTATGACAGAGCTCTGATTAGCATGAATAGCAATATTTTAAGTTTATCGTAGAGGTTCTACTCTACTGTGTGGCCCAGAATTTTGTGTGTTGAGTGTGTGAGCCAATCAACTTCCAATCAACAATCAATTAAACACCAATTTACAAAAACACCGTCTGGTTACACTTGTTTTTCCCCATTTAAAAACTGCCTGGAATAAATGGAAGATTTCTAAGCGGATTTAATCTTCACAATACATCAAATTTTAGCTGGGGCATTAAGAATAGCAAGAATTATCTTAACAGCAACTAAAGCAGCACAGAGCCTATCCAGTATGAACTTTCTTCATTTGCATCATGTAGCTGCGGGGCTTATCCACTCTCTAATACAAGCACAGGTATTGCCCACACCTCCTTAACTTCAGTACAGATTAGCATGTACATTTCCAATAAGGCTTATAATAACAAACCGTTTAGTCAAAGTGAAACAAATAGGGTAGAACCAAGATGCAGTCAGATCCAAATGATCTTTCCAGACACTGAACCTCACAGAGTCAACACAAGGATTGAGACTTATCTGCCTGACAGGACAGAGTCTACTCCAACAAAGAGAGCACAGAGCTTTCAGCATTCACATACCAGGGAACAAGTCTTTATCAAGCAGTGCCAAAATATGCACCAGCATGTCAGTGTGAATTAAAAACACGGCCATGCAGGCTCTTCTGCATGGCACGGCCCTGTCTTAAAAGAAAAGAACAGAACATGCCAAGACGATGATGTCCTTTCATTTCAACTGTATCTCGATTTTTACCTCGAATTTAGACATATCCAATTCACATTTGGACTTCCTTAATCACACAATGCTACCAGTGCTGGGAGGGTGAAGGCTAGCCTGCGCAGTAAGACACAAAGTAAGCTACTAGACTCCTATACTTCCTGTAGCATCAAAGGGGAATGAACTATCGATCTTTTGATGACCAATGCGTTTTTTTATTTTTAAATTAATCAGCTAATCTTACATGTTAATATTTCTATCTTTACTAGTTTGATAGAACAGAAACTGACCAGCTAATCAGCTAGAGATCATGCTTTTGGTGATCGTCGGCCTCATAACCAATAACCAATGAGGAGGACAGCGAGTACAGAGAACTTCTTCAGGACTTTGTGGACTAGTGTCTGCAGAACCATCTGCAGATAAACGCAGGAAAGACCAAAGAACTGGTGGTGGATTTCTGCAGGTGCAGACAACCCCCTCAATCAGTGAACATCCAGGGTATGAACATCGAGAAATACAACAAACTGGACTGGTCAGTTAACACTGCTGCACTCTTCAAGAAAGGCCAGAGCAGACTCTACCTACTGAGGAGACTGAGGTCCTTTGGAGTGCAGGGAGCACTCCTGAGGACTTTCTTCGATACAGTGGTGGCATCTGCCATCTTTTATGGAGTGGTCTGCTGGGGCAGTAGCATCTCAATAGCAGATAAGAACAGACTAAACAAACTCATAAAGAGGGCCGGTTCTGTCCTGGGGTGCTTCTTAGACCCAGTGCAGGTGGTGGGAGACAGGAGGATGACAGCCAAGCTGGCATCCATGCTCAGACACACACAACCCAGTTAAACATGAGTTAGTTACATAGGAGTCAAGAGGCACTTCATATCAAAATGCATTCCTTCCTTCAACTGAGGGAATTATCTGAAGAAATGCATTAAAGCAATTGGTTATAAAAGAGAGAAACAGAGCAGGCCTCCCCTGCATTCCTTCAGGATTGCACAGTTATTGAGAGGAGTACTGTACTGAACATGGGCCAATAAATAATAATATAAAAAAGAATAATAATAATAAAAGAAAATGTTAAAATGGAAAACACTAAATGAACCTCATTTCCTGTTATTTTGTTTTCCTGCTTTAAACAGTAGTCAGTACATTCTCACTTTTATTACAGCCTAAGGTGAAATTCAGTAACTACTGTAAAACCAATGCAAGCTGAAGTTCTAGGAGTGAAGGAACACTACTGTAGTATATAAACTAAAGACTAAAAGAGTTAAACTACGAGTTAGACTAAACCGCTCAAACTGATAAACTGGTCTGAGCACTAAAACACAATTGCAGTCGGAAGACGTCAGTTAACGTCCACATGTCACACAGTGACGGTTTCTGTTGAGTCTGGAAGTGTTCAACCCTTTTATTCACTTAAAGAAGAAATATAAAATGCAGAACATGGAGCACACTTTCTAATTGTTCAGTGCATGTGGCTAAAAGTACTGTAAATAAACAGACCGTTCCTTTCTGGAAATCTGTATTCTGTCTGGTTAACATTTACATTACTGTGTAAGGTTCTCTTACAAAAGGAACAGAACAGTCCGATTAAAACAAGCTGTACTCGGTCTGTGACATTATTTTGTCACTGAATAGAAGCACTCAACTTCAGTAACTTTATTAATGCAAACTAGACACATCTGACACTTATTTATTTAGAAAATACTGCAACACCAAATTGTATTCATTTAATAAATTCTTGTTTTTAACAGAATTGTAGTAAATGTTATACACTTATAATAAAGCTCCAGCATTACCAAAGGTTATACTTGTTGAGCATTTTAGCTGTTTGATTTAGCGGATTATTTTCAAAAATGGTAATGCAAAGTGATCTCAGTAACCTTCACAGCTCACTGTTAGTTAAGGCCAAAAACAGAACCTTGTCAAGAATCCTTAAAGCTGTTTCACAGGTCAGGCAGTCTTTTCTGTTCTAGTCTAGACTAAGCCTGTTGTTCCACACATGTAAAGCAAAACTAGTGACAGGCTGGTGACAAGATAATGAATGAATTTAAAGCCCCTTTCTTTGTTTTTTGTCAAAGGTGTTAGAATCGTTAAATTTGCCCTCCCATAGAGGGAGGAGGTTCCTTTTTTTCTTGTTCAAAAAGGAGCAAGAAGTTTCCTGGGAGGAGGAAAAAAAAGAACTGTAACAGAGTGGACAGAATTTTAGAAACAGCTAGGCCTGACAGTGTGTAGAAGAACAGCCTGATCTGTGTGGATGGTGTATATGGTTCAGTTTTAGATCATCAGAGAAAAGAAAAAGTGCAAGTTTTTTAAATTACAGTGTGCTGAAGGAACTACAAGCTAAACAACATTTAGCTACATGACAACCAAAAGAGTGTGCTGACAGAGCGAGTGGGTTTCTTCCCCCTTTTGATTTGCCAGTCCAAAGTTAAAGTGGTGGGAGCCATGGCAACAGAGGCTCCAAACAGACACAAAAACTATGTGAATCATGTGAGAGGCTTGTGGGAGCTGTGGGAGGAGTAGCTTCCTCTAAACAGTGACTCCACCTCTGCCCTGGTCTGACTCACACAGGACACGACTCGGGACTCACTGGAGCTGCTCTAAGCAGACTTTAGCTAAACATGCACAATACCCCTTTTTCATGATACACCCCCTCCCTCCTGTACAAGCTGGAATGAGCACACAGTGCTGAGCAGTTGCTATGGAAAACAATGGACTATGGATGATGTATCTGCGTGTTTACTCGGATAGTTCCACACGGCTTATTGTGCCAGACACCATTCCAGACTGTCATTACGGTCAACTTACAGGTCACAACAGAACAAAAGCTACTGCCTATTAACCTAAAGTCTATTCTTAAGGTCTGATGATAGATGAAGGTGTGCAAAGCTTGCAGTGAAAGCTCAGCTGTAGCTGTGAAAAACACCATACCTATGAAAGAGGCTGTGCTGGAGTGAAGGAGCTGCTCGCCCCAGAGAAGACATGCCTCAGTGTGGGTCAGGCTCTCAGCTCCGTAACACAACTGGTACTCCAGCTTAGGCAGCACGTGCACTGGAACAGCCTGCACCAACAGAGTCCAACACAGATTACACTGTTATTCCCCACACAGATCAGTGATGATGTAATCTGCTGTTTAGTTCAACACGGCTCTCTTCTCACTAAAGCTTGATTGAACCTGCTCAATAAACCTACACTCAAGTACTTAATGAGCTATTATATTACACTAGACAGCACTGCTGCGCTAGAGAGTGAGAGCTCTTAAACAATACAGTGAGTCACATAATACTGCACATAATCAGTTACTGCCATGTGAGCTACCTGTCAAGTTTCTGAATGTGTGTGACCTAGTGAGTAGAAATACTAGCGTCTGCAAATATGCTTATATGACCTAATAGCAGGATCTAGGATAAAGCCCTGCACTGGAAAGTAGGAGCATGTTTACACAAAGTGAGAGGAGGATACAGGGCTACAGATTAAGTAATGGATTGGCCAAAAGTCAAAATGCCTCCTAGTCCAAATACAGTTTATTAGACGTTTACATAGGTGCCTTACTTATAGCATTACTTTACTTACTGTTTCTGACACACAGTGAAACAGTGTCGTCTACAAAAATAGGACAGATATTACATGCGTGTAGTCTGTGTCATGCCATGTCTCTTTATTGACATAACCTGAACCTGGCAGTTGTTCTTAACACTATAAGACAAAAGGACTAACATAAATGCTCCAAATGCTGACCTTTTTCCCCTATATACAAAGTGTACAAGGATACAAGGTTTTTCAGCGACAGCGTCTATTTAAGCTATATTTTAGCTATTCTTTTTATGGCTGTTATGCTACACATGCTTATTTATGTAATAAAAGAGTGTGTCTCAGCACACAAGCAAGTCAGGTTGTAAAAGTTAACAACTTTTACCAAGTAAACATGTGCAAGTGTGCAATAATTTAGTAATTTAATAATTAAATGCATACAATTTGCCCTGGTGACTGTAAGCTTCATTATAACCAACGTTAGCTACATTAGTCTTGTAGATCCAGGGCAGAGCTACTAAAAATCAGCTACATGTCAGAGAGTCACAAACAGTGTGAGGCCCTGAGCCCGCTCACCCTAAAGGTGCTTTGGTCGTGCCTGGGGTGGGCGATGTCCACAGTGCTGCGCACCATCAGCAGCATGTCCATTAGGCTGTAGAGCTTATAAATCACACTGGCCTCTTTTGGAGCCTCATAGTCTCGCTCGTCCTCCGCACTCACCAGCAGCTCCTCTTTCAACAGCCCTGCCAAGGACACAAACAAAACGCACTTCAAACACCCGCTTTTAAAGCAGCTCAAACACACTAACTGAAACTGCTTCAGTGCTGGAAAACAGCAAAGCCGCTTTTCAAGAAGATGGCAGTCCAAGGCTCTTCAAAATATTACCAGCAGATAAATGTATTATTGTTGTTATTTGTAAGGGGTTCTAAAGGAGATGCAGTAATGCAAGCAAGTATAGTGTATTCCTGTCCCTGTGAAGTCTGCCTAACTGAAAACTATGATTACTCCATGAGAAATTGCATGCTGGTAAATATTTGTTTGTGTGACAGAGAGGGTATGAAATCCCTTTTTCCCTTTTTTATATCAACACCAAAATCTTGAGCAACAGCGATTCTGATCTGTGATTTATTTTAAACACTTAAATCACTTAAAATAAACATCCAGAACTACTCAGGTACATTGCATGAATCTCATATTCCATGCAAATTGCTCAGAAACATTACAGATATATTTTGTCTATATAGTGTATATTTGTACAGTAATGCAAAAGTATTGGGACACCTGCTCATTTATTGTTTTTTTTTTTTCTGAAATCAATGTTATTAAAGAGTATTAGAGTTTATGCTGCTTTTGCTGGAGTACCAAACTTACTATCGCTTACATTCTCATACTTTCCAGAAAATGCTTCCTACTTTCAGAGCATTGCTGTGAAGAAGGCTGTGAAGAATTGCATTAAGCGACTAGAGAGTTAGTGAGGTCAGGAGGTTTCATGATCACCACCCCATCTCATTCCAAAAATTTTGAATGGAGCACCATCATTCCAGAGAACACAGTTGCACTGCTCCACAGCTCAATACCCCTCTAGTCAACGCCTGGCATTAGGCATGGTGCCTATAGGTTCATGTTTAACTGCCCCAGAGAGTCCTATTCTATAGACACAATACTTTTCTACAGGGACTAGACAAGCTGTTTGTGTATTTGCACATCTGTGTCAGCAATGGGTGCCACCTAAAGTAGCTGAATGCATTCATTAGAAGAAGTGTCCACAAACAAAATTGTATATGTTAGTATTTGTATCTTAGTATTTATTTACTTTTTTGAGTATTTGTGGGTCTACTACTTATTTTCTAAAAAAGATTTTTACTTCAAAAGTAACACAGAACAGCAAGATATCCTACATAACATACATATAAAAACAGCTTGTCAACACAGTTTAAAGGGTCTTATAATGAGTTATAATCTGAGTTATAATATCTACATTTTTGAATATCTGCCTGCAAACATGGTTAAAATACTCATCTCGTTTGGCTAGATTATCAATGTTTCAGGGCCAGCATAGATAAACAGTAACCAAGAAATAAACTAGAGTTAATTTGATGGAGTTCATTACATGAATGTTAACAAATGTTAGCTGGCTAGATCAGACTTGCGATTACGTGTGAAGTGTAAAATATTCAGGTTGTCCAAGACACACAATGACCCTGGAAGAAAAACTGGTTATGAATACTAACTTTTCTTTTGTGTTGGGGACTGAAGGATGGCAGGAGCTACAGCTTCTTCACCCAGGCCTTCTTTAGAGTCCAAGTAGGAGGAGACACAAGGCTTAACTAGAGGCTGATGGTGACTGTTCACCTTGGGCTCTGGAGGTCTACAGTCCGCTTGTGCTTTTGTAGGCTCCTGGCCCTTACCGGCAGTGGATTTCAGCATGGCATTCTGCATTCGCAAGATGTGTCCCAGTTGGTCACAGTCTCCAGAGACTCTGGGCCTTTTGACTCCTTTCTTAGATCCTTTGACAGGGCTGGTGGTGCTCAAAGGCACAGTGGAATCTGAGGTCTGCTCATGTAAAGAAGATAGGCCGTTGTCAGTGTTGTTTTCGGGGGCAGTTGGAACTGCCTGGGTCTTCTCTGCTCTGCATTTCAGCGGGGAGCCAGGGTGATCAATAACAAGGCGTTCCTCATCAGAATCCATAGTGTGGTCTGTACTGCTTTTTGAGCTGTGCCTTTTTCGCTTGGTTGGTGGGCAGTCTGCACTAGGGCACTCTTCTACAGTGGAACTACTGCTTAACTGGTCTTCTGAAACAGTGTCCTCAGCACTCTTGTCCTTTGAGCTGTCCTCTACATCAGTCTTGGCTGTTTCTTCTTGCAATTCGTCCTTTGACAATCTGGAGGGTGGTGAAGAAATGTCTTTAGGTGTGGAAGCTACTTCAGTCAGTACTTCAGTGGGTTTATCTGAGCCTAATTTAGGCTTAGATAATTGCAGTGTTTGATGTTTAGAGTGTGCTTCTGATTTATCATGTCCCTTTACTTTCTTACTAAGTTGGCTTGACTCCCCGAATGACTCCAGTTCTGTTACGTCGACTTCAAAATCGATGCCGGGCTCATCAAATGAAACAACTGCCCTAGAATGACTCTTTTCCTACAGCAAAAACAAAACCCTTATATTTATTCCCCATCATATCTCATGAGTAAGCACGCATGGAAAAACTACATTTACATGTAAATATATTTGATTTCACTGAAAAGAAGACTTACCTCTGAGGCAAAGTCTACTTTATTGGCATAGTCCTCTGATATGAGAAAAAACACAGGATTGGAGCCTGTCTTCTTGTATGCCAGTTTTACACTCGCCTCGTGAATCAGATGATTCCTCTCTCTCCAGGTCATCTGTGTCTTCAGCAGAGGAGGATCGATGTACACCATTTTACTCAGACTGCTACCTGTATAAGAATCATTTTAGCTGCAAATCACGGCTTTATCAATAATATTTCAACTTTTGTTCATTTGGTAGGAAAAGCAGGTGTCTACAATGGCATATAGTTAAAAGGTCCACTTTGCAGCTGATCTAGGATCAGGAACAACATTTCTCTTTTAGTAGTAAGGCAACTTCTGCCAGAGCTCATTAAAGGTAGCATTCTCAAACTCTCACCTTTTCCAGAGCTCTCCTTTACCCAGACTGGCATCTCCCATGGCTCTGTATACTCAGCACTGTTAAGGAGCTGAAGGAAGGCTTCCTTTGCTAGACATACATGAGGCTCATAGATAGCACCGAGTTTCTCTGCATTTGAGTCACTGCTGATTGCCTTCAGATTACAAACAGAGATGAATGTGAATGTTCTGTTGAGCATCAGATGGCTCAAGCCAAAATTGAGTCTACAGTACCCTCTAGTGGCGGTTTCACCAAAACTTGATTTACTTGATTTAGGTCACAATATAACTGCATATTATATTCAAAGCCATGCCACAGAGATAAACACTTACTGTGTGAAAATGTCTGGCCTTAGTAGATGGAGGAATCACAGCTGAAACAGAGTCATAATCTACTGAAAGCTGTGTTTGTTCTGGCAGCATCCGTTTTTCGACCATATCTATACTGCCCTAAATGAAAAGCATAAGAATCCAATAGAAATCAGATCAAAGTCACTAAATGGGTTTTAATTTGAAAAGCACATCTGAAGGCATTTACCATTGCAAGCAGTTGTTTCTCAAAGTTGAGGGAAATGTCTGAGACATATTTCCCCCCAGTCAGGCTGGTGATTTCCTGGATACTGTAAAGCTGTGGATAGTACTTCATATAGTCCAAGCTGGCTTTAAAATATTCCTGTGAGTCAGAAGTGGAAAGATGGTAAAATCAAGTGTGTTCAAGTGTTTAATACAGACAGAATGGTCTACAGAATGGCCCCATACCTCTAAATAGCGATTGGCTCCCTGAGGGACAAACTTGTAATTATCAGCGCATACTTTGGAAACATCCTGCAGATACTTCATAAAGTCTGCAACTTCTTTCGTCACAATTTCCATAACATTCTGGTGAATCATATATGAGAAAACAGGAATTAACATTTAGCATTTTACATTCCAGATGTTTGAATATTCTGGAGTTTACAAGTCAAAGCAAAAGCTATATAGTCAATAAAAGAGAATTTACTTGTGGAGCTGTGAGGTACTTTTTGGTCTTAAGTGAGCGCAGATATGTTGATCGTTGTTTGTGGCTGAGGGCTGTGTAGCAGGGATAAGGTACTTCCGGTTCAGGGAACCCTTTCCTTTTCTTATTTTCAGTGTCAGTCAGGTTATTCTTGCCTTCAGTAAGAGTGTCACTGCAGTCTGAAGCAGAGCCAGCAGAGCCATGGCTGTTTCTGGTACTGGTTTTTGGTGTGGCTGCATTGCTTTTTGTCACTTTTGGTTCCGAGGATGGACCAGCTGGCCTAATCATACTCTCTTCTTTCACATCAGGACTTCAAAGACAAAGTATTGCATGAATGTTTTAACACAAAATAAAAAGTAATTGAGTACAAAAATGAAGGTACTTAAACTGGTAAAACTGTAATAGAGTGCATGAACATACCTTTGTAACAAGGCCCACAGCTCTTGTACTGTGGGTGCCAGTGAGAATTTGTCGAAGGTGTCTTTAGAAAACAGGCCGGGGTCGCTGACCGGAGCATCATCCCTGTACAGAGAAGTGGATTAGAAACCTTGGACACCGGTTACCACTCTGACTGGACGGTGGAAAAGTGCCTTTGCTGATGAGAAGTACAAAATTAGTCCTATCAGCTAAAAAACTAACTATTTAGGTATCCCATACAGAACTGCAGTAGAACTGAAGTTGGTTTCATATGGTTTAGGTTGGGCATTAATGGTCAATGCGGTTGAAATGTTGGTAAAGTAAAGAGTAAAACAAGTTAGAGGAAAAGCAAGTTGGTTAAGCTAGATAAATTATCTTGCCCAATATAGGGTGTGTTTTCATTTGAGACGGACCAGCTGGTCTTATTCGCATGGCCAACTTGACTATGCTGGTCGTTAAGCTGGTCATACTGGTTGACTAGTCTGGTAAGGCTGTCCACTTCTGAAAACAACTGCTGTATTTTATGGAGCCTAAACTCTGCGATGACTAGAAGTCTTTCCACAGTGTCTTTTATTAGCTGACCGTATTAAGCTCGTCAGCTAGGCTATAACAGCTGACCACACAGACACTGCTTCCCTCTTTACTTTTGAGAACTCACTATCTCTTCTACGAGTAATGAAAGCGGAGCTACGCTACTTACCACTTCAACTCCATGGTTTTGATTTTATTCAGAAATAGCGGCGTCAACATCCACGACCATTCCCATGCTACAATCAAAACATTGCTGCGGTACAGAGAGTCCGTGTAGAAACAACGCATATAGTCCAGAGTTCCGCAAGAGTGAATTCAAGAGTGAGTCAGAGAGATGGAGAAATGTCTATCACGTTTTGAAATAGATATCGTCGCTGTCACGCAGAAACCTTGAATCTTTACAAGGACAACTTTACAGGAGAAGGCAAAAAAAATCTAAGTGGTAGAAGAAGTGCAGGTTCATGGAGAGCCTCACCACTTCTAAATGACTGAGAAACACCAGAGGGAGCCCACGAGCGAGGCCTAATGATAGGGGTGAGTGAAGCTAAACGGCTTAACGGTGTTAAAAATAGTTCATAACCACTTGTCCAGGAACTTCATTTAATGTTGGAAAGTATAATAATGTATTTCGCTAAAAAAAAAAAAAAAGCAAAGAAAACGTACCTGTATATTTTTTTTTCTATTTTGGGTAATAGAGGGTATGCACGTGACGTCACATGTAGCGGGAGTCCTTGCGGCCACGCCCACCGCGTGGCAAACGGTTCAGCGTGAGTGACACTAAACCGAGAAAGAGCTGCTGAGCGACTGACCGTACGAACCGATTCAGCAGGGATTTAGAGTCCTCCTTCTACAGACTGCCGAAAGCTAAAGAGAAGACAGACCAGTGGACTGCTAACGTGAAGTCCCGCTCTGAAAGCAGGCCCTCTGTAGTTGAGTATTTAGCGACAAGCTAAGTTCAAGTAGGGGAGAAAGCTAGAAAACCTGGATCGACCAGTCTACCAAACAGGGCCGGCCCAGGCCTTAATGGGGCCCTCCATACCACCACCTCAGCACCAGATGCGTCATCATACCATAGGCTACACTGTGTGTGTAGGGTACTCACTATCATTAGCATTATTTGTAATTAGCTTACAGCATACCTGGTCATTCTGGCTATTGTTTTTAACCTTACAGGGGTAGCAAACTCACAAACTCAAACATGTTCTAATTCATTTTCATAATTTTTAAAATACAGTGTGGCATATTCAATTTAAGTAACAACAGCAAATGTAAGTTAACCTGTTTAATTTCTCTTGTTTTTAAGTTTTGAATTTTCTGCCTGCTGAAGCGTCTGCTGAAGTGCCTGGGCCTGTACCGACCACCCAAGCGGCGCATATCTGCAGTTGCCCAGCAGTGGCTGCAGCCAACAGCAGGAATTGATTAAACTAGTATTGGTTTGCCAACTATGACCATATATTAATATAAAAATCTGTGTTTATCTGTGTAATACCATTTTGTTTTATTATTTAATGTTATTTTAAAAAAAAATTAATATATCTTTTCATCATGATATCTTGGTGCTCTTGGGGGCCCCCTGGTGGCGGTGGGGCTCTAAGCGGTGGCGTAATTGTAGTGTGCCTTGGGTCGGCTCTGCTACCAAATGTAACTTGAAACACTCCTGAAAGGCCTTTCACTCAACTTTGTGCTCTCAGATATGAGGATTTTCCTCTAAACGGGTGGGATTTGAGCCTTAGTTAGCTGGTTGTTCCTTAACATATATCTATGTGGACCGTTGGTTCTTATAATAATAATAATGATATGAAATATAATAATAATAATAATACGATAATCGCTTGTTTCATTCCCAGCAGCCGTGCTGCAGAATGTTTAGCCTCTCAGTCCCACTAAAGTGGGTGTGATTTCCGGCGGGAACGTGATGTCAGTCCATAACCTCTAAAGAAAACCTTTTAAAAAAATACAACTGATCAAATGTTTATGTATTTCTATATAATAACTATGATTTTGCTCAAGTGCTCCATATTAACCCATTCTTTTAGGACTCGCTCGAGAGCCCCCTTCCAGGTGACTGTCCTCTCGAAGTTCCCTCCAAGTAACTTTACACTCCTGTAGGTTATGGTTATTTTTGGGGATCCATTCTGGAACGTTTTGGCAATGTTCTATTTTCATTCACAGACATCAGTGCTGGAACCTTCCGGGAACCATAAAACCCAACACGATCTTATGGTTTTAAGAGGACTAACAAAGAACGTTTCGGTGACGTCCTTGGAATGTTTTCTCATGATCCAGTGTTGAGCATGCAGTCGAGCAGAGCTGACGTCATTCAGTTACGATTACAAGAACATTCTGGAAACGTTCTTGGAATGTTTCTAATGACCCCAGCAAGACTGTAACGTCCTGTTAAGGCTTGTTTTTAGGTTTTAATCCTCCTAGCTACCTAGCTACAAGTTAACGTTTCAGGAACGTTTTAATAATCTAACAAGTTATGTGTTTTGAATCTTTTTTTTTTTATTAAGAAACACAGACAACATTTACTATCTTGGAATGTTGCTACAAAAATGAGAATGATGAACTACAATATAAAATAATTATTAAAATGCTATAATAGTATTCTTTTTTGTTACATTTTTAGGACATAAAATGTAATAGTAGTAGTAGTAGTAGTAGTAGTAATAGTAATAATAATAATAATAATAATAATAATAATAATGTGGCTACAAGTAACAAATGCATTTATTTTGGAATTCACTAGAAACCTCCATGCATTTAAAGGTAAAAGGTAAAGGTGCACGTATTCGTCAGGACTGTATAGATGTGACACAATTGTTAGCCACATATAAACACTTTGTTTTTAGGGTTTTATTTGAGAAACCATTTAATCAATAAAACAAGTACCAGGTAAAAACATTGGTAAGATAAAACAGTCTGTAATTTAAAGAGTGAACCAAAGTGTTTTGTTATTACCCAAAAACAGAGCCTACTAATAGGTCAGTGTTTTCTGTTACAGAATACCGTACACAGCTATACAACAGTGCTGGACTGTGTTTGAACTGTTGTGGTAACTGGCGCAGAGAAACCTCTTGCTGTGCTAGTTTATCCTTGCAGTAAATAGTATGTAATTAATAACACCACAAACTGTTTTGAGAAAATGAATCTGTTTTGCTTTATTTTTGCTCACTGTATACAAGCGTAATAGCAAATATTTGTGGTGGCACAATTCTGAAAGACACTAAAAATTAGGGGTGCATGATATGAACATAAAATCAAAAGCTGTTTGGTATCAGAATTGCAATATAAGAACTGATCTATTATCATTAAAATATTTTTTCTCTAACTGGATGTCCAGAAAGCAGAGTATGTGGGCGGTGCAGAGTAGGAGTGGAGCAAGGAGTTGCAGGGGTGATGGTAAGCCAGTTAAATATTTTTAACTGGCTTATTATTTATTGTTAAATAAGTTCTTATAAATTAAATGAACAAATAGTAAAAATGGGATTTTTCCTACAGATCTCACAACGACTAGCATAGTCCCCTTTTAACTGCCATTTCTTCATATGTAGTGATTGTAGGGTAGAAGTGCTAGAAGTAACACTTGCTATCTTTATTGATTTGTAGGCTTCAGGTTAATTGTTGGATGCTTAGCCAGCTGCTTTGGGATCATGGTTGTGTCTGTTAGTTTTTAGTACATCAAATATAAATAAACTGTGTTAACTTTTTACAAAACAATTTGTGCTGCAGAGGTCCTGCGTACTGTTTTCACAAAAAAACAACAACCCAGGAACGTCCCATCATTTTAATTTTTCTTACTCAAAACAGGAATTAAATGAAAGTAAATGAAAGTCAATTTAAAATGAGCAAACCTATGAATAAAGTATTGTTAAATTAATAAAAGTGTTACCATTTGTTGATTATCATTTGGATCATTAATTATGGTCATTAGTGAAGTGAAAATATTCTAAAATGGACAGGAATGAAATAGAGAATATGTAAAGACTCTGCATCACTATCTAGCTGGAACTGCAAATCAATCAGTGGTATTTCTAAACCACTTTAAAAGTAGACACTTTTCTGTGGCAAGCAAGTAAAACACACAATGAATACGAGCCCATTACAAGCGGTAAATTTTATTATGGGATAACAGCACATAAAGCACATCTAAAATCGATGTGTCCAATGCACTTTTAATAAAGGTAATATTAAAGGTACAGTTTCTAAGTACAATATAACAACATTCATATTAGAATGAAAAGTATTTAAAAGACAACATTAAATTTCTTATTTTTCTTTACAGCTGTATTTACAAAATGAATCAAAATACTTATTTCCATATTTAAGAATCAGACGAAGAGAAGGAGCAAAACTACTATTGTGAAGAGACTACCTCCTAAAGAGAGTTCAAAAGAGCTGGATAAAAAGGTACATGATCATCTGCCCCCATTTTAAGATCAGTAGCAAACGTGTGACGTAAAAATTTGTGACAACCACAAACCGGCCTCTGCATTTTCCCACAGTTTAATGCTGCCAATGTGTGGAGTAAAACCCACCCCCACCCCAGCGCCCACCCCTGGAGCTCACATTTAACAGACAACAGGAAAGAAATCCAAATGTGTATTATGCATATTTTACATACACATATGAATACTTCAAATACAATGCATTAGTCATTTGTTTGTAATAAGGAACAGAAATTGGAACCATCATAAAACCAGGAGAACACAGAGTGGATTGTCTTTTATCCATCCTTTTTTTTCTTCTTCTTCTTTACAAATCCCCAAACCTGGGTCTGCAACAAACACCGTCATTCGTGATTTCAGTCGGACTGTGACCGAATCAATCAGAATGTGTGTCTTATCATGGTTACGACAGTGTTGGCTGTTCAGCAGAAGAGCAGGAAGAAAGGAAATAAAGAATGTAGGCTGTGCATGAAAGGGCAGGAGAGTCTGTCAAATGAAACATAGGGGACAGTAGGAGAGGCAGGAAAACACTGTTTTACACAGTCGGAAACAAACAAGAAAATATCAGATACATGAAAAGACACTGCATGAAAAACAAAGTTGGAAACACACAGAAGATCGAAGTCAACTACGTGTGCAAATACATTATCATTTGAGTACATGATCGAACGGTGAAAACAAGCGCGACAGCTAAACATCATTTCTGCATCCTGGAGCACTGAGAGGCACTCAGTGTAGTTTGTTGTGTATTATTGCGAGTCTAGTTCTCATACTTGCTACAGAGAGAAAAATGAGATGTTTCAGTAGAATGAACCTACAACTGGCAAACTGGCAAGTTTAATTTCTTGTACATTTAACACTTAACCACTGTGTGTGTGTGTGTGTGTGTATGTGTGTGTTACAGTGAGCAGATATACTTTAGGCCAGAAATACAAATGTGGATGTGTCCGCTGTGTAGGTTATAATCAAAATGAAAGTACCAAAATGAGGCTAAATGTGGAATCATGTTCTTCAATCTCATATCTAAAGTCCTTTCCAGCAGCGGATACTCGGACAAAACTACCAGTAGGCATCATGTTTGCAAATTTGAACAGAACAACTCCAGCCAGTGGTTCTCACAATCTAAAGGATCCACGCAATACTGTCTTTCTTTAGCTTTTTCTTCATGGTGAGAAATCAGAAATGCAATGTGGAAAAACTTCTTAATTAGGTGATACTGCTTTTACTTCTATTCTTAAAGTGAGAAAGAAACGAGTTGCATCCCAAGACTAGCACACTGATACAGGTACTTGCTGGGTATTTAATGTCATTTTTATCACTATATCGTTAATCTTTATCATTATCCTTATCATTTATCAAGTCCTAATATCAAGAATGCATCAATAGTGAAATGAATGGACTAATTGAGTGGCCTAGTCTAGGAATCAAGAAGTTTTGTTCACGAAAGTAACTTACCTAGCACCACACATCAGTTTAAACACAAAATTAATGTCAGCACACCCTACCTCTATCAAACTAAGTCTAAAAGAGAGAAGTATACTAAAAACAGAGATACTGTACAGCATGATGTTCTCAATAAACAGATAAATATTTGCACTGAGTAGGTCTTAATAGCAGTATTTTCTTCTTACCTATACAGACAGAAGTTACAAAGTTACCTTTATACATGTGATCAATAATAACATTAAATATCGTGAATTAAAAGCAGAAAGGTGAGGGAGGGAGAGAGAAAGAGAGTGAAATTAAGCTGTACAGTTTACAGGCCATATGAAGTTCTTAGTTCTCCACCTGGGAACAGAACCAGTCAAATATACACAACAGAAAAAGATAATGAGAGAGAGAAAGAGAGAGAGAGAAAACAAAATGGAACAAAATGTGATAAATAAAAGGTGTATTTACATGCAGATGTGGAAAGCCTATGCACAAAGATGAGGAATAATAATAATATACCATATATATTATTGCTTGACATTCGATTATGGCTAAACATTTTTTGTTTGTTTGTTTTTTGTCTTTTTCTTCTATATTCTAAAACATCTTTTATTTACTGTATCAGCTGTGCTTTTTTTTTTTGGGGGGGGGGGGGTAAAAAAAAAAGTAAAAGATAACCAATATAGATAGAAACAACTCACATTTCAGAAATGCAATGAAAATGATTGGTATGGTAAGGATTGATAGTAACACTTTCACCTTCAAATCAAAATAGCTTGACAAGCATTTCGTCACACATTAATTCCATTTCTCAGGACGGTTGGAATATTGTTCAGTGCCTTTGCTAAGCAGTACAGAGTTTGCAAGAAAGTAGAGCTGTAAACTTGACCTGTGCTATTAGTGACTGAAAAGGCCTTTTAAAAGTCATGTTTGCATAATCTAGTCATGAAATTAACAGTGAGGTGCATCATGCCTCATGCTTGTGCAGCCTCATTGATGGGATCGAGCTCAGTGCTACTAAAACTGTAAAACCTGGGACAACTAAGATATCCATATACCATATACTTCAGCTGACCCTGCTGCTCCTTTTCTATTTTTCTATTCCTATTTTATTAAAGCCTTGTCTGGGGTTTGACTTAATCAAACATACTCACACACATGCACGCAGCACACACAAGTTCAGATGCATCATATTGCTTTTTTTTTTTTTTTTTTACAGAGGAAATAAATCAACACAGAGGGTAGAAACCACAGATTAGAGATACACAATACATATAACTATGAAGAACAATGAATAGATCATTGGATCTTTCACTAACAAGAGTAGGTATCTGTACATCGACATGTCTATTCCACAAATCCAGAGATGATTTAGAACCTTTGCTTCAATTGAAAAAATAAATTTGTCCAAAGTTCTACTTTACAGCCTGTATTGCTTTTAATACCTAATATAAACTAGACTGACAAAATGATTTCTGCTGTGGTAGAACATCACATCATTACACTTCATTCTTACGGTGCAACTGGGTATTGAAACTGACTTTAGAACACATCAAATATGGATAGAGTAGACTGAAAAAAGAACGACAACAGTCTTCTGTGTATCAAAGCTTGTTCAGAGGGAACTCCACAGCAGTGGCTACCCTGTAGAAACCCGTATTAGTAACGCACTACAAATTCCTGGCTCATGGGCAGAATCTGCTAGTGGAGCAAAATGTAGAAGAGGTATTTGGCACATAGATTTATATAATATGAGTGACAATTAGAACAATCCCCATCCAGAAAAGGACAAATCGGACCAAAAAGGGTGACACTCTAGCTTCTTGCTTAAACATTATTTTGTATTCTGTTCTGTGGGATTAGATGCTTTTTGTGTAATGTGGCTGGCCTTATATATATATATATATATATATATATATATATATATATATATATATATATATATATATATATATATATATGCATACATTAATTAAATTGTATATATTTCTCACCATCCTAATAACATTTGATCCAAATGCTAAGGTGACCATATTGTTGTTTTTATGAAGAAGAGACACTGAGGACACTGTGGACACACTGGTATCCACCATAGTTAGGATTTCATGGCTGAGGGGCTTCAAATATAAATAAGTTGTAGGAACATGGCAATGTGTATGTGTGAGGGTGAAAATACCTCTCAAACCATGTAACTACAGAACGTTATTGTACATCATACACCAACAACTTATTTAGCAAGACCAACAGAAAAGCCATAACAGCCTATATGACCAAATCATCTCCTTTCAGTTCAACTTACAACTTAGCTTACCTGAAGACCCCCCCAGTCACAACATCCTACACACGGATACCCGTGTGTCCCCAGTGTCCTCTTTTTTGAAAACCCATATGGTGAACCTAGCATTTGGATGTTTTGAAGATTTTGATCAGCACACATTCAACCAGGTGTGTTCAAACTTTTGACTGGTATTGTATGTATATACAGTTTAGGAGACACACTGACCAGAGAAGTGTTTATAACAGCCAACAAACAGGAACCAATAAAATAATACAGAAATGGTCTACCCCAGTAATTTCACTAAATGTTCTCCCTGAGCATTCGTACTGAAATCCATACACTGCCAATTGCTAAAATTGAGAAAAAGAAAGTTCAGTTGGATTGTCATTCACAGTTTGACAAATGTTCCTATGCAGTTAGAACTTTTCTGGCCAGCAACACCAATCAGATACATTGCACTGAAAATCATGGCTATTGTAATTCTCCCAGAATCTATGGTGTATAAGGTCATGCTAATAAGCCATGGTAATCTGGCTAATGCAGCCAGCGGCCTGTCCTGAGGGTCACGCTTGCGGCTTGTCCAGCGTACAAGGGCACAGCACAAGTTTATTGGACTTCGTTCACTGGGATATTTTGGTATCTGTCAAAAACATGTTTAATGAAAATTATACGACAAACAATCACTCATGTTAGTGACTGTTTGATTAATATTATTTTTTTTGCTTCTGCTTATCATATTTAATGTCCGAATGATGTTCCTGCTCACACTGATGTGCATCAATGTGTTTTTTGTTGTTTTTTTGACAGACGTAAACAGAGCCAAAGTTAATATGCCAAATGAGTCACTGATGAGATGTTCCAACATGCTGTTTCAGACCTGCATCTACACACTTGTGGTCTTCATAAGTGACAGTTTTAAAAAATGAGTAAATATGTCCCCAAACTGCAAGTGTGAACTCTGGGACAGGCTGTGGGGCTAACACTCAAATGCAGGTGGTACATAAAGTTATAAAGAAAAGAATGCAATGTGCAAGGAACAGTAAACTGGGTCCAACATCTTAATGATCATGTTTAGAATAAAATCCAAAGAAATCTGCTCAGTTAAAAAAAAAAAACTCAAATAAAGCCTAAAAGTCTTCTTCATAATTTCTCGTAAATAAACCACAACAATGTTAGAACAACAGAATTAGAAGAAAAACTCTTCCCTGAGGAAAATAGGACTTGAACACACAGCATTATGAAAAGATGGAGAAACAATAATAGATTAATATTGATTTGGTGTCACCGGTTAAGGACGTTTGCTGTTTGGCAGAACTGTTTGTTTAATGTTTTGTTAACAAAGTGGTATTTCTGGATCATATGTGGGTATTATAATAGTCACATCATAGTTTAACTGGAATGTTACAACACATCTTTTCTGGACTTATCTGATGTAGGAGAAACCTCTATGGCACGTTCATCAAAGGGCTTAGATTCACTCAACACACAACGGTTAGGTATTCAGGAAAAAATAGCACTAATACTAACATTGCCTTGTTTTCCAACAAAACATAAAAACACACACACACACAACAATTCTAATTATTGCAGGGATAAGTGCTCTATAATCTCACTTTCTTTCTCTCCCACTCCCTCTTTCATCAGCTTATGCACTGTACATGTTACAAAAATAGAACTTTTACTACCAGACAAGGCTTTGAATATTTCATTCTCTCTCTCTTTTTTATTCTTTAACTCTCCTAGCTATTGCCACAACTGCTGGGCAAAGGCCTTCTCAGAGAGGCTGTTTTAAAGGACTCCGCACTCACAAACACACACTTGTCCACAAAACCAGACGGGCAGAATTCGACAAGAACTTTGGCTGTGTCAGAACAGGCATTCTGCACCATAGAAGTGCATGCTTAACACCCAGGTAAAAAGTCTCTTAGATGGTTCCCCCAGATCCTTAAAAAGTCTCTTAAATTAGAGGCTAAAGTCTGCAAATGTCTAAAATTCTTTACAATTAGAGATATTCTAATTCTAATATTCTAAAGTTGATGCTTGAGTCATGGCATATATGACACACTACACTAAGGTTGGTGTGGCGCAACAGATAACACCACCACCTACCATTGCGTTACAACAACACCATGTGGGAGACCAGGGTTCGATTCCCGGTCTGGGTGACTATGCTGCGCTACACCAATAAGAGTCCTTGGGCAAGACTCCTAACACTACATTGGCCCTCCTCTGTAATACCAGTAACCTTGTCAGTCGCTCTGGATAAGAGCGTCTGCTAAATGCCGTAAATGTAAATGTAAATGTAAGACTAGTCCACCAGAGAATAGCAGACTGATAAAGTGAAACACACTGATAAGATTAAAATGGAGAAGGAAAAGTGACTTGTGTATTGTTTGAATAAGACAATAACACATGCCAAATTTGAGTTAGTATGGTATTATTTTTCTTTGTTGAGGTCCTAAAGGCTTATTACTGAGCCTTGAAGTTTGATTTAATTTGAACAGCAACTCAGTCTAAAGATACAGAGACATGCTGTGGGCTCCTCACCACTAGATGGAACCATTGGACTTGTGCTGGGACACTCTTAACAACAAGCCAAAGATTTCTGCCATTTAAACCTAATGCTTTTCATTGGTCCACAGATAGTAAGCATCTAGACAAAATGAAGCTTCCTAACATGCAGTCAATTACTTCGAATTGTAAGGTGATGTTAACAACAATTTAAACTCTTGCCTTGACATATACAGTAGTTCCAAATCGGGTGGCAAGCACTTTTTACCATAGGTGCCCCCTTTTAGGACAAGTTGTGGTTTTGTGGATGGAATTGATGTGACTGCAGAGCAGAACAATGGTCAGAAGCTTGAAATATTTAAAAGCGGACATGCTGATCTGGGACCAGGTGTGGACTCTGTACTTACTCCTTGTAGTCCATAAGTGCTAAACACAGACCTGATCCAAAACCAGCATTCCGACTCTTTTCCGATTCAGTTTTCCGTCTCTGTCTGCCTTTACCCAGCGTCCATCTTAAACCCGACCCACTCACATACACAGCGCTGTAGGAGCTTCCAACGTATAGCCTCTGTGACTCTGTGGTTTTCACTTGTATTTCTTTTTGCACATGCAACACATCACTAGGTAAATATACAAGTCTTAAATTAAAGAAAGGTGCAAATAAAAGTGCCTTATCAATTTTCAACAATTAAGAATAGTCTAGCTACTAATATCATACATGTTATTTAAAATAGATTCTATAAACATTACTTTTTTCTGTATAGTAAGTACTTATGACCATATACCCTGTAGCACATTAGAAAACAGGTGGAATGGACTTGCATTGTGGCGGTGTGCTCAGTTAAACTGCAAGCACCTGTCCAGAAAAGGATTTAATAGCAGATGGCCTTACATGATATCACTAAGCAACCATGGTGGATGGAGTCTTCAACAGCTAAAAGTAATTGCATTTTTTTAAAACTAGAATTACCAGAATTCTACTTAGGTTTTTTTTTCATCTTCTTTTTTTTGACGATTGTCCTTAGATAGGTGCCGCTTCACGTCACCCCATGCCGACAGCTCTTTTCCACATTCCTTGAGCGCTCCTCTCTCTTTCTTGCTCTCAGTTCTCTCTCGTGCCCTCTCCCCATTCTCCTGCTCTCCCTCGTCCTCTGCCTCCTCTCTTCCAGTCTCTTTCATTGCCAGTTTGCATTCCGAGCAGAGGTCGTCCCAGTAAAGGAGGAGAGAAAGCTAAGCCTGGCCGATGCATACTGTATAGGTCACAATCCCTGCACTCATAATGAAGGTGATGGTTTTAGTCCTCTTTGAGTAGCCTAGCATTTCCACTTGCGTAAGAAATGCTTCATTAATTGATCGTTTTTAGACCAAACTGGAGGATAGACGTCACAGGAACGTGTTGCTGGAATCAGAAGGATGTCCGTGTCCATATCGCTGTTGTCTTCTTTTAAAAACTGGTTGGTTCTGCTGATCATTAGGAATCATCAAGGGACCCTTCTGGAGTCGTATGCATGAGCGCTTCAGCTTGAGCCAGAGAGAGAGAGAGAGAGAGAGTAAGAGGAAACGGAGAGAGAGAACGAGTGTCTTCATCTTCTCATCCTCTCCCCAGGGCCCCCCTCAATCCCACCTGTATCAAAAAAGGAGGGGATGAACCTCACAAATTACCCCTCCAAATCAAAGCCGCCTCTGCCTCGCGCCCTCCCAAAGGAAAAAAAACAAAACAAAACAACAACAACCAAAAAAAGGGAAAGTGTGCAGCAGGTTAGCTGTCCTGGTACGTGTGTGTGTGTGCGCACGTGTGTGTGTATGTTTGTTATTGTGTGTTTCTGTGTGTGTTGTGTATGTGTGTGTGCGTATGGGCATGTATGTATGTGCAGGGCACTGGTAAAGTGTCTCAGATTCATGCTCGACATTCCCCACGGTGTTTTTGCCCCCCGGAGGGCAGGACGAAGGGGCCGTTAGCCGTCCACGGGCATGGACTGCTCAAAGTCTGATCCAAACAGCTCCTTGTATAATGGGGGGAAGTGGGTGCGCACAATGTCTGGGTATATTGCTTTGAAAGCAGTCAGCTTCTCTGTATGCCTGCTGCACAGCGCTCGCAGTGTCGACACTTTGCATATCAACTGCAGAGAGAGAGAGAGAGAGAGAGAGAGAGAGAGAGAGAGAGAGAAACGGAAAGGGAAGTGAGAGATTGTAGGGAAAAGAGAAGAAAAAGAGACGGGGGGAGAGAGAGAGGGAGAAGGAGAGGGGAAGGGTAACACAGACAGGTTTGTTATTGTGATTCAGGAGGAGAACTCAGGGATGAAGAGGGGAATAAGAGGAGGGTATTTGGAGAACCGGCTCCTCCCTCCCTCTTGCATGCCTGAACCCTCACACGGGGTTACACACCCACGGCACCCTCAAACTCATACACTGCACAGACGGAGCCTTATTTTAATGCACATCCAGACCATTTTAATGATCATCCAGCTATCAAACTGTACAAAGATTTAATGAATTAAACCATAAAGTCATTCATTCATTACTAGGAAGACAAAAAAGAAACAGTAAGAAGAGAACAGATATATTAAGTAGCCTGTTTACGCAGTCAGCAGCGAACGTTCAGACATTTCATGCACCTTCCTTTATGCATGGACTGTCCTCTCTGTGTTTGTCATAGATGTGTGTGTGTGTGTGTGTGTGTGTGTATCTGTGTGTAAAATACTGAATGATTCCTTTATGAGAATAGAAGACTTTATACAAATAAACCTGTTCAAATGACAATTTTTATATTAAATCCTTTTCTGTGTACAAATTTCCTGCACATTTCAGAAACTGGTTATAATTATATTTTCTGAATTTAGCATACTACAAAAAATAATAATAATAATAACAAAACATTACTGACATTACTGTAGCACATGCCACATTTTCGTTTGTATGTCCAATTATGCAAATTAACAGTAATTGTGTTTTAGAATATACAGAATATACAGTTTCTTCACTGTAAATATGAACATATTTACACTTGTAATTTGACAAAAACACATGTAATTTGACATAACTATATATATGTAATAATTATATAAAAATTAATGTATAAAATAATATAAGTGCAAAAGTGAGAGTGTTTTTGTATGAGCACCTTTGTGAGTATGCCATCCTCTCTGTGGTTCTTCTGCAGGACGTGCTGTAGAGCCAGCTGGATCTTCTGCTGCAGTTTCTCCACCTTCACCTTCTCCTGGAGCCAGGAACGGTCTGTCACAAACACACATAGAAACAGATGACAAGTTCATAATGAATAAATAAAACACTATGTGTAAAACAGAAGCTATGAAATCATGTTGAATTTATATTCCATCTGACACAGTGGAGCACAGGCCTCACACACAGGGCTGGTTTAAGTTATGCTGTTGAATGGAAATCTGATAAAACACAGTGTTACTCTTAGCCCTTCACATACAGGGACAACTGGGAGTAGATTAGACTGAATATGAAACATGGTAAAAACAGAATAAAGCATCCCCGTGGTATATGTGTGTGCGAGTGTGTGTACGCTGTGGTAGAATGGGGGGGTGGGGTGGTTCTATCTGACTGCTTTAGAACTCTGCAACTGCTGTTAGCTGTGCTCCTACCTGCAGACATCAACACGAACGCCGAGAACAGGGCGAGCTCGTCCTCAGACAGGTGCATAGAACACAAGTTTTTCCCAAACTCGAAGACAGAGCTGATCAAGTCGTCACAGCCTGCCAGAGGTAGAAGAGGTGGTGGTGGTGGGGGAGGGGGGGGGGGGGTTGGGAAGATGCAGACAAAGGTGTCAAGCACACTCTTGATCTTTAGCACAGGAAAGATATAAACATACACTCTCACACACACCGACACGCACATACACCCTCTCAACAGCAACACGGCGAGAGGCAACAGCAGCGCCCAGATTACTAAAGGCCTTTGTTCCCTGTTCTCCCCGTCACACACTAATCATGTTCTGGCAGATGAGTGCTGTTATGCAACCATGACTGGGGTCACTAACGAGACTTTTAGTAAAATCAATGACTGGAGGGGTTCGCACACACATACACACTCACACACATACAGAGTCATTTTGATGGCAGAGGAGCAGCAGAAGCCTGCAGTCTGCTGCTCTCTGTAGAGCACGCAGGACAGAGGCTGGCTTGTTGAAGGGGCCACACGCATTAAACTGAACAAGACACTATTGTTGCTACATGACTGAAGACGCTCAGACAAATACACACACTGTGATTCCTTAATATAAACACACCAACACACACACACACACACACACATATATATATATATAATATATGTATGCACACAAATGCTTCCCCTCCCCTCACATTTGTATTCATTCTGGCATTTGGACAGCTTTCTGCCTCAAAAGGCTGCGGATGCGCATAAGGACCTACAGTGGAGGGATTTTACTAATGTCATGGCATTCAAACATAAATGTTATTTGCTTACACTAGAGGAATCCAATGCCTGGATTATGACTGTATGGATTGCGGGCTTGATAAAACTCCCCCAATGGGTACTCAATCTTGCTTATGGTTTTTCCAGACACGAGAAACCCACAAGGCTCAGCTACGGCCTAAGAGAATCTGGCCCGCTCGACATTAACAGGTACGAGAGATATATGGAGTCTGCTTCAGTCTGTTGGTCGGCATAGGTCTGTCATGATACATGAATTTTGATTTCAATACAGACACCAGACAAGGTTGATACCAAATCATACAATGAAGGGGAAAATCTGAACACCAACGGCTGGATTCCTGGACATTGATTAAGCTTAGTCTTGAACTAAACTTAAACTAAAATTAGTCTTAATCTGGGCCTTGCAAAATGTCTCTAAATGTCTAACCTTTGCTATCTTAATTAATAAATGTGTTTTTTTAAAATCCACTCTCTTTTTATCAACACAAAACACTTCTGATCTATTTAGCTAAAGAAAAAGTACTAAAGGCAGCCATGGCCTTTAAGGTTTAGAGAGGCAGGCTTAGGACCAGAAGGTTGCTGGTTCAATCCCCAGGACTGGTAGAAAGGGGTGGAAGAAACAGTACTTTCTCCTGAATGAAGAAACAGTGCTTTCCTCCCTCAACATTTACGGCCAAGGTGCTCTAAGTAACGCTCAGAGATCTGATGCTATTCACTAGCATGAGTGTGTGTGTTCATTACCCATCATTACGTATGGGCTAAATACAGAGGTTCTAATCCTCTGTACAGCTGTAAAATGGCTGTAAAGTGTGCTTCTAATTCTAACAGATCTAAGTGTTGATAAAAGCTAAGCAGGTTCAATTAAGCAAATACTTTTATGTTTTTTATTTCAGATAAAGTCACAAAGAGAATGGGAAACACGCACTCCTAAAAATAAAGGGGCCAAAAGGCACTGCTCCAGAGCCTTTTGGCTAAGTTTCTGCACCCTGACAAAGACAGACAGCACAAACACACTCAGAGTGGAAGCAATTTGAGGGAACACAGTACAGGAGAGTGACTTACCTAATGACTTAAACACATCAGGACCAGCATACTTTCCATCGAAATAGACTGTATTGTTCTGGGGGTCAAAGGCACGGCACATTCTGACAAACACCACCTCCAAGGAGCCTAGAGAGGGCCAAAAAACACCAGCGTGAGATTTTTCCACAGCGTTTGTGCCATGAAATTCTGAGTCATACTCCACTTTGGTTTTGGCTGTTATTGTCGAGGCTTTTCGATAACCTGCAGATTTCTTCTTCTTTGTTTAGGAGCCCCACTAAATGTGTCTTAAATTAAAAACCATATCCCCATCACTGAAATAGGGAGTATGTAATCCACAGAAATCCATATAACAACAGAAACGCCTCCACGCTGACTGCGATCTCCCTTTGTGCATGTGTACCGTATGTGTTTGCATTCCTGTGTGTGTGACTCAGGTGGGCCGTCGTATTGTTGTTGTGAGTGGGAGATGTAATTCCGCTGAAGAGTGCTCACTGAGAACTGGATTAGAGGATAAACACGTCGTAATGGAAGCCATTACCGAGCTTTAGGGAGATGCCACTGCTTTAGAATGTCACATCAGGCGAGGGATCCCTGTCAGAATGTCATTATTAATATTGGCAGAGCTAGCACAAATAACACGCAGGCACACACTGAGGGAGTGCACAGCTTCAGGATTTGTTTGTGCATCGGAGAGCAGTTTGCCCTATCTTTTGAGAGGGGAGAGCTCAAGCTGGGGAATGTCGTTTCAGATGTATTTCACAACATAGTTACTTCAGTGCTGTGTCCGCCACTATATACACTGTATACATATCAGCCCAAGGCTCACACGCTTCATCACTGCAAACATTACAAAATTACAAAAGAAAATTACAAAAGAAAAAGCAAATTACAAAAGAAAAAGCAGTGTGAAATTGAAATATTGAAAAAAATTTATGTAGTATAAAACTGATACATCTCCATTTTACTTTGTCACTTAATGTGAATCTAGCAAATTGGTAATAAAGTATTTTAAAATTTCATTGAATCAGTTTGTTAATATCAACATATTGTAAATGTGTTACAATAAGAATACGTCACTGCAAACCCAATGGACTATATAGGAAAATATCTGCTTGAACTACATTAGCATAGTGTTTTGTAAGTTGCTGGAGAATGTATGATTTGGTAAAATATTATTGGTTTTTCAAAACCAAAGCGTGCTCCCTTACATTTGGTCTGTAATGTAGACTTGCCTTGGTTAGGCTAGCAGTGATGTAAAGCACATATACACACGCACGCATATACAATACCTGCTTTAAGCAGCACGATCTGATCGTTCTGACAGAGCTCCATGAAGCCGTCGATGCGCTTGGCGAACTCCACCACATACTGGATGGCCTCTGTGATTTTAATGGCGCACAACTGCCACATGACTTCTCTGGGCTGGAGAAACAGAACAGAAAGGAAGAATGCTCTGTATCTGATTATCTCCTTAATGCACTTACTGTGTTAAAAGGTGTCACACACAGAACGTTTCACAACAACACTTAACTTTACATGACACAGAAATGACTGGCAGCCAAATTCTGCTGTGCTCTGCTTTCAGAGCTGTATGAAAACTGTTTTTTTTTTGTTTTTTTGTTTTTTTTAGTGCATGAACTGTTTTTCAGATGTTACTTTATATAATCAGACAAGCTCTGAGCAAGTAAAGCCTGTCTGATTAGCGATGTTAGAAATGGAAACTGTTTTTCATACGATCCCTTTCATTTCCTCTAAACAGATGAGAATGTTTTTTTCGTGTGCTTGTATATGTGTGTGAGATTCCATTTGAATAATGAATTATTTCTACCCCAGCTTAACACGAGTGGAGCCAGATGAAGATCTGCAGATTTAGTTTCAAACTAAATAATAACAATAATATGGCATCTATTTGGACCAGACATATAAATGCAGGTCTGTTTATCAAAAACACCTCCCGGTATCACAGAGAAAAGTCTCTAAAATCTCTAAAAAATGAGCAAAATGCCATTTTTAGGTTTTATGGTGGCAGATGTATGTCCATTTTTAAAGATATCTTGTGTCTTACAGTGTCAGAATCCTCAAAAACAATTTGAAATGGAAATTTGAAATGGAAATGAACCATGTCACAATTTTTCAGTCAGTCCTGACTACTAGTGTGTGATATATAGGTTTCTATAACTTGTTTTTTAGGGTGATTATATGTCCTCATTTTCCCCAGATCTTTGTTTTGGGATATAAAACCTGCGTCCGGCCTACATTTCTAAATTGTGTAAAAAAAAAAAAAAACATCTCATTCGACACAATTGGTCTGCTGGTAAATATATATACAAAACCATCGGTCAAACTGGTTCCCAGAGAGAGGGAAAGAGAGCTGAGACTTTTTGACAAGAGCAGAAAAAAATCTGTTATGGACGAAAAAAATGAGGTTTCTTCTCTGTAAAACCAGGAGAACCAAAAAGAAATGATGAAAAGTCAGTAATCAAATCAATGTCACACTCACAGTTACAGGCTACACACTAACTGACTTTAATGCATTTTCTGATGATAATTTTTTATATTGGCATGAAAATAAAACAAGTTACATAAAAATGGTTAAATTATGTATTTTACTCGTAAGACACATAAATTGAACTGAAGGTACATAATTTGTTTACAGGCTATTAAGGCTATTTATAAGTCCCAGTAAATGTTTTGTATTAATGTTCATTAATGTAGCTGTATGGTTTTAGACATATTTAGCGTCTTTTCACCCTCACACACATACATATTGCCATGGTCCTACAACTTAGATATAGCATTCTTGAAGTCCTCTCTGGCCACAACATCCAAAAACACAGCAGACGCCCAAAATATGATATCCATGTTGTTAGCTATATTAGCTATTAACTTCCTGTGCAAAACTAAAACCATGTCTTGGCTGATCAACTACAGAACATATCAGATGAGATGAGGGTCAAATTGTGAAAATGTTCCATCATCATACTGTCTCTGATATGATACTGTTACCCACATTGTGTGCTGTAATTTGAGAAGGTCATTAAAAATTTATAAAAACAAGAAAAATTAATGAAAAAAAGAACACTTCTGGAAGTTTAGCACAACCACTAAAGAGCAGAGGGTGCTCGGGTGTGTGTATGTATGAGTTGTGGTGGGTGTTACCTTATTCTGGTAGCTCTCCATCTCCTCCTGCAAGAAGGCCTGCCAGGTCATCTGCTGCAGCTCCTCTCTCAGATACTGACACGTCTCCATGTGGGACTTGGAGATGTTCTGGGCCAGATGCTCTGCAACGGGCAAGCGGCACAGCGTCAAACACTCAGATACGCACGAGCACACACGAACACGCTCACAAACACACACGGATAGTGTGTATGCACAGATGTTGTACTGTATATGTCCTGGGCATTGGACTTTTATCCAATTTGCCAATACAGGCCTGAAGAATGGTATTGTTGCAGAGACACAGAGCAGAGATTTTCTCTGTGATTTCCCCACACTATATAACAACAGACTGCTTTTAGTGTGGATGTGTGTTATTGCTGTTTTGCCTTTAAATTTGATTTAGAAGCTTGTTGACATTTTCCTCTGCCACCTCCAGGATGAAGCCCATGGTTAAGAAGTGGAATATTTTAAGGAACTGTTTGTGTGTGCCTGTCTGTTTGTTTGTGTGTGTGTGTGTGTGTGTGTGTGTGTGTGTGCACGTTAAAGTGAGACAAGAGTGTATGTGCATCAGCCTTAGAAACAAAGGTCACATTTGCTTTCAATAAAAAAGAGCAAAAGGGGAAAAAAACACAAAGTATAAAAATCCAATCATGTTGAAAACACATCTGTTATAAGGAGTCCCAGAGCACAAGGGGAACCTAAAAAAATGATTTCCCTCGATGCATGCCCTGCTGGATCCTGATTGGCCCTAATTAATGGAAACTAATTACAAAAAAGAGGCACTTTTAATGAGTCTCGGAGATGAGTCTCCAACCTCTTGCTATTTTAAGCCACCTTTGTGTCATTTGCCCCACGGTTGAGTTCTTCCCCAAATCCCACCCCCAACGCAGCATCCCCCTAGCAGCAATCACATGAGCCGTACTGCACAGTAGGGCTGCAATTAATCATTATCAGTCTATAATCGATAAATCTATCTATTCTTACTCGATTAACCGCCTAATCAAATCATTACGTCTTCTGCAGTTTCCTCTCACACTGGCCCAATCACAGAGCAGCCATTATTGTATTAATGGCACATAAAAGGTCTATGGAGTTGAATCATGGCCCATTGATTGACACAGACTGATGAATGTTTTGCATCCTAAATTTAAAAAGGCAAACAATTAAATATTTGGACAGTACAAAATATTTGTAATTTTGCCCCTGGACACCATCCATCAAGATATCAACATATGATGAAAGAGCAGATTTCCAGTGTTAATTTAAACAGTTTCACAACAATATTGCAATATTGCATTATTATTTTTTTTATAGTGTCTCTATTTTCACAGGCTTAAAAGTAATTGGAAAAATGAACATAACTATAAATAAAAGGATTCTTCGTTTTTACTCATGAGTGTTAATTTGCCATGCATGGACATCACCAAATGTTCAGTTTTCTCCCTAGAGATGCTTTATCAGGCCTTTACTGCAGCCATATTCAGTTGCTGTTTGTTTGTGGGTCTTTCTATCTTCAGTTTTAGTCAGTCTGTCTCTTGAGGTAAAGCCTCTGTATTTACATATTAACGAAGGCTTCTCTTAATTGTAGACTTTTACTATGATACGCCTACCTCTTTACTACCTTCACGCCTACCTTGTCTCATTTCAAATCCTTTGAGTAAAAACTCTGTCACTGTCGAAATGCTTATGGACTTGACTGTATTGTACCTATTGCACTTACCTAGCTCAGCCATGGAGACAGTGGGGGAAGTCTCGCCGTTGGTGAAGGAACAATAGGGAAAGAAGCCTGAACCGGGCGTAAAGTCGCAGATCGGCTCTGGCTTGATGCCGTTGATGTCCAAGCCGGATTGGTCGGGTGAGGGCTGGATGTCCAGGTAGAAGCTGCTGACACCTGAATCTGGCTTGCTGCCATCCGGCGTGTGTCCGTCCATGTAGCCACTCAGCTCGTCGTGCAGCTCAGTCAGGCCGTTGGCTGACAATCCATAGGTGGGGGTGAGAGGTTCGGCCTCACCGGGCTGCTGCTGGTGGTCCCTCTGTTGCTGCTGGAGCCGGTGCTTCTGCACCTCTGCATACAGGCTGTCCCGCTGCTTCTTGGACATGCGACCAAACTTCACCGCTATGGAGGGCAGAAAACACAAGTGGTCACACTCTCTCTTTTCTTAGAAATGTGCAAAAAATAGCGCTTATGCTAACAATAATTCCGAATTGTTGTATCTCATCTCTGCGGTTGGTGTGGCGCAACAGATAACACCACTACCTGCCAGTGAGCTATCACACCATGTGGGAGACTGGGGTTTGATTCCCGGTCTGGGTGACTATGCTAAGCTACACCAATAAGAGTCCTTGGGCAAGACTCCTAACACTAGGTTGGCCCTCCTCTGTAATACAAGTAATCTTGTAAGTCGCTCTGGATAAGAGCATTAGATAAATGCCATAAATGTAAAATAAAAAAATAAAATAAATCTCTGGATTTCTTTGCAAACTCCAGTCTAGATTATTGCTAATGAGTGATTTGCATGTTGAAGTATGGTCTCTACTTCTTCTTTAAACTATGTCTTGCGGAGGTTGTTGCTGAGGTCACTGTTGCCAATATTTTTGCTCACCAAAAAATGGGTGGTTTCAAACTGAAGGTGCTTCTACCAAAACTAAAGATGTTCTAAGTTGTTTAACACCATAGAGACGCCATAGAAGAACCACTTGTGGTTCCATAAAGAACCATTTTTGTAGTAGAGATGTGTGAGTGTGCAGTACATTTTAAAGGGCTAAAGGACTTTCTCTGGATGTAAGGTTTCTTTACCAATCAAAGCTTCTTCTCCCGTCACATCAATCTTTATTTTATTTTAAATAAATATGTCAATATTATAAATGATCATAAATATGTAAATATCAGGAACTAAAAGCCAGCTAAGGTTGTGACCAAAATGGATCTCTTCTCCCTCATTAGTATTGTGCTACATAGGTAGAGACTATCTAGTGCTAGAAACACAAGTGAATTCTGACACTTCCTCGTCATTGTCATCATCATCATGCGTCATCACATAAACAAACACATAAGTGACTGAGCCGTGTTCTGAATCAGTAAAAGCATCTTTGATCGTTATGTTGCTGAGAAACACAAGCCTCCCATTAAACAACAATATTTCTGTTCATTAACGGAAATATGTGGAATTCACGGTGTTCAGTGGCTCGTAACTATCACTGGTTTAAACGAGAAAACATTATCGGCTCCAATTTCCTTTTTAACTGTCGCTTAGTAATAAGAGACTTGCAATAGCAGCATTCAGCTAATGTAGCGAGCTACAATGTTTACTATAAATTACAAGTGCATTGTTGGAGATTATAGTGCAATCTAAATGTTTTCAGCGTCTAGTAAAAGGCAAAGAACTGGCACTGCCATTCCGCTACTTTTAGAAGAGACTGTATTTCCCCAAATTTCATGTATCTTGGGGAATACGCTGGAGATTCTCAGCTAAATGAAAGCACTCCTTCACTACTGAAATCAGAGAACTAACATGTTAACTTGTCTTTTTTCCCCCTCTGGGACAGAGCTCTTAGACAGGGCGCTTAATGTAGCAGCAGTGTGAGAATGGCCAGCCCAGCAGGAATGAGTTCTCACCCTGCGCATTAGGAGAGTAATGGGTGTAAAATGCTTCCCCGCTTTGACATTCTTACAGCATTAACTTTCCACTGCTTCTTACCTGTCAGATTAAGACAGGGCCAGCAGGCCTGGCCAGGATGACTCAGAGGGAACAAGACAAGGCACAAGGCACAGCGAACATGTACAAGCCCAGTAAACAGCAGAGAGAAAGTGAATGCAGAACAGCTACCACTTCTGTCAGCCACTGGACCGTCTTTTTAGACTGGGCTGAGTTTTAAGATGTTAGATTACTGTTAGGGAGGCCGGGGCTTGTAGGGTTCAGGCTAGGATTTGCACAATATAACATTTCTTAATCACTGGCCTTTGGACTAATGATGTGCAGAGGGCTAAAATATGTAAATTGGCTGCCTTGAACCAATTCAAATGTTTGTACTGTGTTAGAGGAGCACCCTGACCAATCAGAGTTCCTGGGGAGTGTTTCTGTGAGTTTAATAACGGCACTGTAATATCAAAACCATGTAATTCTATTATTTTATTTCATTTCTGTTTTTTTATATGTGTGTCTATATGATGCGTTCAAAAAGAATGGACCAATAATAATAGTCAAAATTCAGTGATGATATACTGCAAGGCATATCACAATCACATAACTGTAATGCCAGTATTGTGTATGCACTGTTTTTCACTACAGAAACCATTCCAGAATCAGTTTTTCTGTTTCATATCTGAATGAATCTATTAGTATATGTAGGGAGTGGATGGTTCCAGACCATCACTGAGTCATTTCGGAGCAAGAGATAACTGACTTGGACTGTGCTCAGAAACTAAGGAGGAAAAAATCCTTGCTAATGTGCTGTAGAGGGAGTTCAGCAATGGCAGTGAGCCTGAACACAGAATGGTGGTCTATACGCTTAGAGAGGAGAGAGCGGGCTTTTGGTAGGACTGTCCCATAATAACTCCTTCTTAGTAACATATTAGTCACACAAATGGAACAGTCTTACGAGGCAGTATAGTGACCACCACCAGAAAAGTCCCACCTCTTACAATTGTGGTGCGGAACTTGGAGCCAAGGATCTTGTACTTTTAACAGTATAGACTTCTGCTTCTCCAAGGTTTCTTCTGAATGGGGAGTTTGTCCTCCCTTTGCTGCATAACAGCCTCTATTCTTCTGGGAAGGCTTTGCATAATGTTGGAACATTGCTGTGAGGATTTGATGGCTTTCAGTCACAAGAGCATTGTTGAGGTCAAGTACTGTTGTTAGATCATTAGTTCTGGATCATTAACGCCACTCTACCTCATCCCAAAGGTTTCTCCAGAGAACACAGTTACATTGATCCACAGCCCAATGCTGAAGGATTTATACCCCTCTACCAAGCCGGCACTTGGTATTGGGCATGGTGATGTTAGGCTTATGTGTGGATAATCTAGAGCATTTTATTGGCCATGTTTTTTTGTTTTTTTTATGGAGACTATACAAGCTGTGGTGGGCAACTGTACACCTGTGTTGGTGATAGGTAGATCATCTGTCTAAGTGCATAAGAAAAAGGAGTGTCTACAAACTTTTGGACATTTACTGTAGTTAACTGTATAGTGTCCCTGTAATATAGCTATTCTGTAATGTTTGAATTCTTAAAGATCTTTAATTTGCTCCATGGTTCTTCTCCAGTTAGTTCAACATATAGAAAATGTTCCTTAGCAGAGCTTGGCCTTTTCTTTATGTATTTTGAATTCATCTGTGGACCTAAAAAACTAAAAAAAATAGTGTGTGTGTGTGTGTGTGTCTATGCGTGTATGCATGTGTACGAGATAGAAGAAGGCAGATGGGGGCTAGTGAGTTCCCGTCTGAGTGAAGTCAGAAGTCACCTTGCCTGTCCTGGTTGTGTGTGAGAGAGCAGCCCAGCAGACTCTGATGGCCTGGCCTGATTACTGCCTCCTGTTACGGGCCACAGTCTCACAGCCCAGCCAGAGGCCCTGCAGGGGGCCTCCACATACACACCTGCATACACACACACGCTCTCACCTGTGCTCTCGTTAATGCTGCTCACCTGCGTTGGCTTTAATGAGCCTTCCTAATGACAGTCATTTAATAAAAGCTACTTGCTGTCACCCTCTCTCCGCCCAGAACTGGCCATGCCCCGAAGTCCAACACAAGACCTAACTCAGGAAACTGAGTGCTTGGCCATTGATCTTGTCACTGGCTTGGAGGAAAGTAGTGTTTGCTTTCCAAATGCAGCCAGCATGGAATACCAAATGACACAACAGTCTGTAGAGCAGTCTAAAAAAAAGCATGCTCCTCTGTAGTCATATGCATTCAACTTCCTAGAAAATGGGGGTCTTATGCCCTGTGTGTCCCAGCATATATCCTAATAAGACATCTAGTAAATAATACTAGTTGATTACAGAGATGTCTTATTAGTGTTAAAACTATATTTAAAGCTGTTTTTAGGCTTAATGAATACAATTTACACTTGATTGAATTTACATTCTCAATCAACACACTGGAGTTGGCTTTTTTAATGTACTTTCCCATCTATTTTATTGTTAAACAAATAAGACTTTATTTATCTAAGACATAAAAAATTGAACTCTACGTGGAATAAGACATAGTTACCCTACACTGCCAACCCGGCGTGTACATATTGTGTGTCATATATTTTTCCAGTTCATGTTGGCATGGCCTTAAATCCCTGCTTAAGTGAGTGGTCTGGCTCGCACCAGCCCCGAAACTCACCGTCCCGCGACATGCCCACGGCCAGACACTTCTGCAGCCTGCAGTGCTGGCAGCGGTTTCGGCTGGTGCGGTCGATCAGGCAGTTCTTCTGACGCGGGCACGAGTATGCAGCATTGCTCTGCTGACTCCTCCTAAAGAAACCCTGCAGGAGAAACAGACAGGAACGGAGACAGGCTATAAAACAGACTTTATTGATGCATGACTACATGCTCTGTCATACAGAAAGTAAACACTTGTATACATGGTTAAACTGAGGGCACAGCAAAGACATACACTCTAAGACTCTTTGGAGTGATGTCATAGAAGAACCACTCTGATATCCCTTAAGAACCTTTTAAGTGGACGAAGAACCGCTTTTGTAAACGAGTTTTGCGGGTGTGAACGATGTAAAAAAAAAAAAAAATGCAATAGGACTGTACACCTTTTACAAAGAGGGGTTCTTCAAGGGTTTGGTACTGGACGTGGCTCTATACAGAAACTACAGAAATCATTTGAAAGCTTAAAGGTCTGGTTTGGTGGAAATAACCTTCCTAACTTTCAATGGAAGTCAATGTAAAAGATTTATTTTATTTTATTTTTAAGTCATTTTGAAACATGTCTATTGGTGCATTTATCATGAAATTCTGACACAATGTAAAGAAAACTACCAGATTTACATTATGACAAAAAGTGAATAACAACAAAAATGGAGATAATGTTTTGTATAAGTCAAAGTAGCTGTTTTCAGTACTTTACAGAACTCTTTTAGCTTAGAGGGTTCATCCAAGCCAAGAACCAGTTAGGGACTTGTTTTTTTAGAGTGTACAGTAACCAGGGATGAAGTCATAAACATAAGCACAAGGTTCAGGGGTGAGATCACTTCTATAAACTTCAAATCCCACAGATGAAATCACTGTTTTATCAGGGGGGCGCCTACTTAGCAAAACCTGTTTTCTATAATTCTGTACTGCTGTAATAAAAGCCGCTTAGCTAATGCGCTGTACTTCGTGCCACTATTTGCATGCCTGTGATTGTAAATAATGGTGAGTTTGGGCATGGCTATTAAGAGTCGAATAACAGAGTCCAGAACCAGTGGGTGTTGAGAGAGACAGAGAGCGCGGGAGAGAGACATAGATGGAGAGAGACAGCGAGAGAGAGAGAGAGCGCGCAGCCACACTGAGTTGATACCTCATCCCTTTTACTTAATGAATTGATTCCAGCACACCATTAACATACCCCACTCCACTGCTCGATACACATATGTCTTAATTAGTTGCTCATTGGCTGTTTAATTACAAGAAAACAGCTGACAGCTGCCAAGTTGCTTTCTAATGGCAGCCATTATGAAAGTGGGGTAGGACTGCCGGTGACAAGCGGCACTCCTTAATAATGCTATGATTTATGGGCCAGAGTGGTGTGCTCGCACATATCATTAAATGCCTCTCTGCCCGAAGTAATTAGCAATCATTAAAGATACATTTCAGCAGTTTATTCTTCAGGCTTACACATTTTTTTCCCTTCTTCGCCGGGCTGTGTGAGTGAGCGAGATGCTGAACAGGGAGTCTGTCTTTCATTCAAAAATAGTCGAACTCTAGCGTTTGTTCATTTCTGCTACGCTCTGCAACGCCTGCCTGTAGAATACTAACAACCAGCCCTAGTGACAAGTGGCATACAAGAATACACAATAAGCATATAATTCCCTCTGCTGAGTGGATGGCATGTTTGAAACAAACACCCAAAAAAAAAAAAAAAAGAAAAACTCAACAGTGTAGCAAAACAGCTAACGATGCGCTATAATTCAAAGCACTGCACTTTTGATGGTTTTATTTGCGGAGGAGACAGTAACTGAGTAACTGCAGAGCTAGAGTCGGGAAAAAAAACACATCTTTCGGAAAGTGCAGAAGAAAAACAAGTTGCACAAGAAGCCACTTTCTCCTAATAATCACAGAGTGCAGCGATCAGATCATTGGAGTCTTGTGTGCCATATTACCTCCTTAAACCCTGTACTCAGGCCCACACTTCAGTTCTACACCCTCAAAACTGCAGTTCTCCCTGAATTAACATCAGTTTCATAGACCCTAAAATAGAACCTTGTGGGACTCCACAAAATAGGCTTAACTTTATAATTGATTTCTGCATTCTGACTACTAATAATAATAATATGAATATAAGTACATTATACAAGTACAAAAAATGATAAATATAACAATATAAGTACAAATAATTAGAATAATAAAACTAAGGTTCAAGAGGTTAATAATCCTAAACACACTGATTACACTTTTTTATACTCTTGATACATACTTAATCATAAATGTGCTACATACAGTTTTTAAAACAATGCCATAGAAGAACCACATTTGATTCCACAAATAATCAGGGGCTCAGAGTGGCGCAGTGGTCTGATGCGCTGCCACTGGGTTACAAGTTCGCAACCCGAGCCACTTTGCCATCAGCAGCCAGAAAGTGAGTAGATTCCAATCTCTCTTATCCCTCTCAAAAAAAGGAACCAGGTTTGGTGTGCAAAAAACCTTGTTGCACACCTTGCTTTAGGAAACCAAAAATGGTTCTTCTATGGCAATGTACTGTGGCAAATTTTGTAAATAAGGTGTGCGAACGATCACAACCAGAAAATGTTCTGTGGCAACACTCAAAGAACCATCTGTGGCAGTGCTGAGTTTAAATTAATGTACTTCCATTAAGTCATACTAGCATGTACACTATATGGACAAAAGTGGAGACCACTTGGGAGACCAACACATTACCTCTGTGGGAGCTTCTATTACATCCAATTCTAAATTTCTTAATATGAAGTCGGTCTCCTCTCTTCTTGGAAGGTTTTTACAAGACTTTGGAGTGTCATTGGGAATGTTTGCCCCTTTATCCAGAAGAGCAGGTTAGACACTGATGTTGAAAGAGAGGGCCTGGCTTGACATCTCCGTTCCAGCGCATCCCAAATGTATTTGAGGACATAGCTCTGAGCAGGCCAGTCAAATTCTTCCACACCAAACTCACCCATCTATGCTTTTATGGACTTTTATGGGACGCAGTCATGCTGGAACAGAAAAGGGCCTTCCCCAAACTGTTTCCACAAAACTGGAAGCATAACATTGTTCAAAATGTCTTGGTCTGCTGAAGTATTAAGATTTCCCTGGAACTAAGAAGCCTAGTCCAACCCTTGAAAAACAAGCCCCTAGCATAGCAGGTTCCACTGCCCAACAGTACAGTGGAAGTGGCAGGTTTATTGTATAATACACCTGCTGTACTGGGACTGAATTAACGTTTGTCCATATATTGTATATAGAGTACATATACACACAGGTTTGATTGCTGACTTCTCAGTGACCTCCACTTACTGTATAGAGTTTTGCAGTTATGCAGCTTTCCTGTTTTAGAACTTATTAGATACTGTGTCATTAGTTTATTTGTGTTTATTATAATGGTTATGTTTCCTTACAATGCATCATTTTCACATATTATTGCCCAGATGATGTGTAGTTCTGTGTAAACGTATGATACACATTATATGAAACCATTTAGTGTGTTTGTCTTGTAAAAACACTATACATCATTGTAAAAGTTGCAAGTAAATATAAACATAGTAAGAGTAAACAGGTATTTCAATTTATTGTGAGCTATATATATATATATATATAACATACTCTGTAGAACAAAGTATGGTTCGAGAACTACAAGTAGTGTAAGGTGACTAACAGGATGATAACTACAGGTAATAAGACAACAGTTGGTTATATGTGGTTGGTTATATGTGGTTATACATATGGATATACATAATCACTACTTACTGTAATAATGCTTGTTTTATTAGGACAAATAAACACTTACTGCACAGATATATAACATTTTTGCAGTTGTCTAAATGTTATATATATATATATATATATATATATATATATATATATATATATATATATATATATATATATATATATCTCAGAATATTATGACCACCCCTATTATATCAGCTCTATTTACCACACTGGATCACTTTGTAGTTCTAGAATTACAGACTGTTGTTCATCTGTTTCTCTGCAGGATCCCACAGTGTGTGTTGCGCTAGTTTCATTGGATCAGACACAGCAGACTGTAATTATAGAATTACAAAGTGCACCTATGTGGTAAATGGAGTGCATTTTTATATATATATATATATATATATATATATATATATATACATATATATATATATATATATACATATATATATATATATATACATATATATATATATATATATATATATATATATATATATATAGATATATATATATATATTGCCATATATTTTGCCATTGTTTTGCCAACTATATATATATTTGGCAAAACAATGGCAAAATTCAAATCAAGAAAAAAGCATTTTTTTTTTTGCTTGCCAAGTGGCTATCCCTATATTTGTCCTTTTTACTCAATCACACACACACACACACACACACACACACACTTATACATACATATACCATTTTTTTTCACCAATGATTTTTTTTCTTGCCACATTCACACACGTACATGCAGAAACACACACACACACACATTTGCTTGCTTGCTTACCTTACAGCCCTCACATGTTATCACACCGTAATGGATGCCTGATGATTTGTCTCCACAGATCTTGCAGGGAATAATTTCAATTTGAGCTGTGGAGAAGAAAGAGAAAGAGAGAAGAAACAGTCAGGATTTTCTTCCGCTGTCACCAGTCACAGCACAACACCTCCGCCACGGCTGTGTGTCGCTACATGAAACAGCGTGGAGCTTCAAACGCATCTCTTCCCTGCCACGCGCTGAAAGCTGAAACTACAAGCCTTACAGAGGAGGCCATCTTAACTCTGAACACAACCCCCTGCAAACCACAGCAATAACACTGTCAGTTAGCAGTGCAGAGAGAAGAAAGAAAGAAAAAACACTACAACACCACATCAGAAATGCCACCAGACCCTTTAGGAGGCAGCAACAGACCAACTAATATTGTTCTTAACTAGGGGACTGTACTCGTTTCAGAAGTGAATATGGACTGCGTGTTGTCTTCAATAGCATGTAAACCCCATCAGAGTCTTGTACAGCTGCTGGGAGAGGCCGAGTCCCACTGCTGTACAAGAAAGGGGACACAGGTGGACACTAAAAGCAGCTGATTTATACTCGAGATTGCAGCCATACACAGATATGCACGGGATGGGTTATGTATGAGTTTATATGTACAGTACTATAGTTTTAAGATAACCAACAGGAGTTTCATCACATCGAAACTTGTACATGTCCGAGAAAAGCATTGGAATAACATCTGCGCACTGAAGGTCCTGGTGTTTCCACTGTATCGTAAATCTACAGACTCAGACAGCACTAATTCCACAGTGTTTCCCAGTCAATAGAACGCTAGGCTAAAACACAGACCTGCGTATTTTTCAGCATTCAGGCTCGAGCCTCAGTGTCATTCCCTCAGTTCTGTGATACCACACATTTGCATCACAAAGAAAACACTTGAACCTAGCAGAACACACCTGACCGTGCAAATTCTCTGTGCTTAGTTGGATTAGAGAAAGAGAAAGGTGCTGCTTAATGTAGCCTGAGCATTTTATTTCTAGTTGACAGAAACCACTCCTGCCACAGTTTCTTCAGATCCTGAGCCAAAGCTCCCTGCAGCCACCCGCCTGTCTCCAGACAAAGACAGTAGCTTTATAATACTTCGTTGAACCTTATAAATCTAATCGCTCGGAATTCATTTGCTCACATCAAATTTGCCTCAGTGGCCCATTTTATCAGCTGCCCGCAAGCTCCTGTTGTGTCATCTGGATAATGTCATAGCCCCACGGCGCACCCAAGGGAAACACACACACACACACACGCACACACACGCACACACACGCACACACACGCACACACACGCACACACACACACACTCACAAAGGTTTGTTTTTCCACAATGTAGGGACATAAGGTTATATGTATGTTTTACATATTATATGTATTTTATATTAAATCAAATCAAATTTTATTTGTCACATATATATGTATGTAATGACCTATAGTGTAATTACAACATTCTAGGCCTAACCCTGAATCTAACCCTGTGAAAGGACATACAATGATATCGAAATTGTATTAATATCATGAGATAATCGTAAAAAAAAAAAAGCATCACTGAATATGTTTGGATTTGACTGATATTTCAAATGTTCATATGTGTATTAATAATATTATATAATATATTTATTACACCCCAGAAGAGCTAAAATATTCTTGTCATTATTTGCATTTTATACCATTTTATTTGTAGCCCCCAAAAACAAGCATTCTACATCTCCATAATGATAATCTATTTGGATGTAAATGTTGTGACGATATCTACTCTTTACAAATATTTATGTATGGGTATGGGCAGATACAGTGTACATGAAAAATATGAAAAAGACATGGCCTTAGACACCAGGCTACAGTTCGTACATGAGTGCTTCCTCAAACCTACTCCTAACCTTAACCTCAATAACCAAGGTAGCCATAATAAAGAGAACTTCACTTCTGTCAGAATTCAAGACATTTATGTCCTAAACATATCCACACAAACCCAAATCCACACACAGACACCCTCACTCTCTCTCTCTGTTCGCAAAAAGGCTGATCCACTAACCCTCTCTGCATAACCGCTGAGTGGTCTGCCCCGCTATGATTACCACCACAGTGCAGCCAGATTACTTCAGAATCAGACCATTCAGCCTGAGCCTTCTCTGATGAGCTGCTTCTGTAATGAATATTTTAAGAGAAACGTATAATTATCTGCCTTTTTTTTCCCTGTGTGTTGTCTCTGTGTGGTGGGTGCTCGCCGCATGGGCAGTGCACTCGATTGTTTGTTTTCGTGTTCTCCCGCCACGAGCATTAGAGCGCCAGTGTGTTCCTATTCCTTTAGCATTTTCAGCCTCATTACTTACATAATTTGTTCTGACATGCACTTAGAACAACTGAAGCATGCAGTAATTAAGGCTGGCTGTGGTTGGGGTCCAGGAGGGGTGGCGCACCGGCCGTTTCTGAACAGCAGGTGGCAGTGGAGTGCTGTGTACCTCCCCCTCACTGACTCCTCTCAGGCTTTAGCTCCCAGCCTTCACTCATTAGCCGTGTCTCAAGCGAAGTCCGGCTTTAGTGCACTAGCCAGTTTTAGTGCAAGTACTGCGTTTACACTCTTATTAACACTCCAAAGCTGCACAAAAGGGCTCTTTGGAGCAATGCCATAAAAGAGCCTGCCTCGGTTCCCTAAAGCAGTGGTTCTGAAAGCAGCCCGCAGGGATCCCAGACGGTCCTCATTTTGGCTCTAGTGCTATGCGTTGCGAGTTGGGTTGGAGCAGAACTCTGGACTGTCTGGTGGAGCCACGACCCTAAAGAACCTTTCAATGGATGGTCCTTTAAAAAAACATTTCGTAAATGTGTGAAAAATAGATGGATGCATGCTGCAATTTGTTATTACCACTAAGCACAAATTTGATTTGATATTATTCTACAAAAATAAAAGCATGAGATAACGGATAAAAATATCTTCCCGGAATTTTGTTGGCTCATTAGCTTAAGTTAGCTAGGCAGAATTAATTCGCTCTATGACTCAATATCATAGCAACATTTTTTTAACCGTGGACCTGCACACCTCCGTTAGCTAGTGAAGTACATAATGTATTGTGCAGGAATAACACAGGCATTGTCCTAAGGGTTAACACCTCCACACTGCTGGTTCTGCCATAGCAGCTTTAGCCTGCAGCCTTCAGCCCCTGAAGCCTGGCAACCAGGCTTGATGGCTGAAGGCTGTGGGCTAAAGCTGCTGTGGCAGAGCCTGCTGCCTCTGCGTACGCCTCTTTTCTGCCTCCTGTCTTTGGGCGCCGCTCAGAGGGTCCTCCATCTTCGAGCAGGCAAGCTGTGTGCCACATCAGGCAAGGGCAGAGGGGGTGAAGTGGACCGAATGGTGCACTAGGCACCGACCTGTGTATGACTCAGTGCCCAGCATGGAGGATACAGTAGGAAGAGGCCCCGGGAGCAAACACACTGCCTTCTCTGTCTACCCTCTCCCCAGGCCTCCACATGAAAACGGGCACAAAGCGCTTTGTCTCCAGCCTGGCTCACACTGCAGGCTCCTGGACTCGCTCCGTGCTCCTTTTGTCTAGAGAGAGAGGCTAAACTGAAACTGATCACCTAAAAATCTCCTCACCAGGAGAAAGAGGACTACCACAGACAATATGAGCTGCAACAAACACTTATAGGGCTATACCATACCAGCTATAGTTACAATGTATTATTTTCTATTACACTAAATAGCCTACATGCTAATCTGTTCTTGAGTCTTGTTGTTTTTTCTGGTTGAATGAAAATGTATAGACCATATGCTCTCTTAACTAGTGCACACAGTGTCATTGATGCAAAGCACCATTTTTTTGACGCGCTATTATTCCCCCTTCTTAAGAATCTTAAGATAACAGAGTGAACTAGTAACTACTTAGTTATTAAGCCGGGTCCATAAGATGTGAAATGCTTCTTAGAATAGACATACAGCTCTACAGATCTCTGGTTGATACAGAACCTTAACAATATGTGAAGGTTCTTCAGATTCCACCGCCATCTCTCTCCTCCCATCGTTCCGTGCAATGCTAGCCAACCCGGGCATCTGTTAGCAGAAATCAGAATTGGCAGCTACTGTTTTTCTCCAAGTGCACTGAACTGTCCAATGGCGTTGCGCGAGTGGCAGTTCAAGAAGTTGCAGAGCCACTTCATGTGTCTCAGAGGAAGCATGTGTTAGCCTTCACCCTCCCAGCTTGGTAGCATCATGTTTGATGGGGGAGACCAGGCTAGTAAGTGAGACGTGGCTATGGCTAAATTAGGGACAAAGTGTTGCTTTGGTTGTTGGTTTTTAAGTTTCTTCACACTTCCATATATGGAACCAAAAGCAAGTCTACCATGTCATCACTCCAAAGAACAATGCTATGCTAATCTATTTTTCTTTTTTTTTCAAAGGTTTTCAAATATCCCTAAGGAGATGACCAGGTAGTGGATAGATTATGTCAGGGAGACAAGAGTTCAAGTACTCAAAGCACTTGAGCGAATTCACACAGAGATTATCAAACAGAGAGCCTGATGGAGTAGGTACAGTGGATCTAGAAGTCAATATCTATTGACAGGAGGCCCAGTGTTAGTGGACACAGTGTGGTAGAGACTGGTGTGTCTGCACGCACATGGGCGATTCCAGCAGGCCGGAGGAAGCTGAAGGCACAAACAAACCCAACCAATGCTTTTTGAAGAAGGCTGATCAAAGTCGAAATAACATGAAAGCTTTCACAGTTTATCTACTGCCACTTAGGCGTGCTGTGTTCCAGTGCAACCAACTTTGACCATTAGCAGTGTTTCATCTGTGAGTTAAGCTTGCAGGCAGGTGCACAACATAACAAGCAAACACTTCATGTCTTTGCGAGATATTGGCTATAAAAATATCAAAGACCCCATTTACACCTGGTCACTTCATGTGTCTAGTTATCCACATGTAATGATACTGGGTAGTCAAATGCGTCTCTGGTTGGTCAGACTGAAATTCGATTGCTGTGTGGGATGGAATATGCAGATTCACAAGATCCTTGACTTTCATACACTATCCATGCAGTGATGACATCAACTACGTTTCAATGTAACTGTAGTTTTTCTCCATTTTACCTTATCTTCTACTATTAGGAAAGGTAGAAGAAAGATACCATGATAACAGGCCTGGTGGATGGTCAGTTAGCATTAGACAGAGAGGCTGATTGAGAGAAGTTCGTTAGTGTTCGGCTCTGTTGTGCCTCCCTGGAGCCCAGTTCAAGGTCACTGAGTCACAGGCCTGAGGAGAGAGTGACGTGTCATCCCATTTCCCTCTATCTCTCTCCTCTCTCCCCTCTCTCTCTCTCTCTCTCTCTCTCTCTTTCTCTCACTTCCATCCCCCTCCGTCTGGCTGTGTCTCGGTCTCCCTCCCGCTTTCCCTTCCTCTCTCTCGCTCTGTCCTCCATGCAGCCCCCAGATCAAGCCCTATGGGACAGAATGCTCTCCAGTGGCTTTACAGTAGACGCTCCATTCCTGCACCCATCGAACACAATTGTCACTCGTGCAGCAAAAGGCCATTGTAATTGGCTCGATGCATCGTTCATGCACATAAATTCCGGAGGAAGCCATATTTCATAGCATAATGCGAGAAGAGGCACTGAGATGGGTCGTGTGAGCCGGTGTTCTGTCGATTTGTGCTACCTTGTCAAAATGTCCTACCACAGTATGGTGTATTTATAGGTACAGCTGCCTAAATAAAACTGTAGGAAGGATATTCTGATAGGCTAAATCACTTATCCGAAAATGCCAAATGAATATGATCCACATTTAAAGTGTGTGTAAATGCTGCTTATACGCCATGATAACAAAACTCAATTGATTCAATGTACTGGGCAGGCTTTACTAAAACAACAACTCTCATTTCTTTCATTTTTTCCATATAACAATGGTCGGCAACAACACGCCACAATTGTTTGCCTGTCCAGGTCATAGTATTCGGGCTGGTATGCTAGTAAACTGTCAAAAACCCCAAAGAATTTGTATTTCCCTCCAGTCAATTCAGAAGCACTTGCATTTTAAAGGAGCAATACATTAAAAAAAGGGATGTTATCAAAATGAATAAAGGTATGATCTTAATAATCAGAAAATAGATTGTGGCTCAAAACTTCAGAAAAGTATTAACAAACAGCACTGGTGCAGCACAGCTGTTGATGTAAATAGCTAAAGAGTTAAGTGTAGCTACTGTATTCGTTTGTTTTGTTGATGTAATTCACTAGCTAGTTAAGTATTGCTGCTGCATTTCACTTTGTGGACGTAATTAGACAGCTAGTTAAGTGCGGCTCCAGTATTAGTTACATTATGTCCATGTAATTAGGTAACTAGCTAAGAGTAATCTGTAGCTCTGTAGCTCCTCTGTATCATCACACCTCCTCCCCATACAAACCCACTCTGCACCCTGCACTTACGACTGGAACCCTATGGACTTTCCCCCACCCACACTCCACAACTCCATCCAGTGCCTTTAGTAAATAATGTAAACATTCAGATTATATCAAACCTGTACATTTAACTGCTTTTCCCAGTGCAATATTGTATATGTATAATGTGTGTATGTATAGTATACGTTCATGTGTAAATATTCAGTATTTCTATATTGTAAATATGTGTTCTTTTTGGTATCACTGTGAGGGACGATGCACCCAGGTTTTTCACTCACCTTTACACCTGTGCTGTGCTAGTTCACTTACACCATAGCATTATTAGCTAGCTAGCTAAGTATAGCTGCCGTATTACTTAAAATTGTGTGTTTGTAATTAGCTTGTGCTAACTAACTTAGTGTAGCTGCTGTGCTAGTTCATTTTGTGGACATAATTAGCTAGCTAAGTGTAGCCGCCGTATTAATTCAACTTTTGTTGATGTAATTAGCTAACTAGCTAAGTGCAGCTGCTGTGCTAGTTCATAACTGTAGACATAGTTATAGACATAATTAGCTGGCTAGTTAATTATTGCTGCTGATATTTATGTTTTGCTGATGTTAGCAGCTAACTAGCTGCTAGTAGACATAATTAGCTAGCTAGTTAAGTATAGCTGCTGTATTTATGTGTTGTTGATGTTAGCAGCTAACTAGCTAAGTGTAGCTGCCGTGTTTGTTCAAATTTTGCTGATGTTAGCAGCTAACTAGCTGCTAGTAGACATGATTAGCTAGCTAGTTAAGTATAGCTGCTGTATTTATGTGTTGTTGATGTTAGCAGCTAACTAGCTAAGTGTAGCTGCCGTATTTGTACAAATTTTGCTGATGTTAGCAGCTAACTAGCTGCTAGTAGACATAATTAGCTAGCTAGTTAAGTATAGCTGCTGTATTTATGTGTTGTTGATGTTAGCAGCTAACTAGCTAAGTGTAGCTGCCGTATTTGTACAAATTTTGTTGCTGTGATTAACTAGCTAGCTAAGTGTAGCTACTGTATTTTATTTAGTTGATGTAATTAGCTAGCTAGCTAAGTGTAGCTACTGTATTTTATTTAGTTGATGTAATTAGCTAGCTAGCTAAGTGTAGCTACTGTATTTTATTTAGTTGATGTAATTAGCTAGCTAGCTAAGTGTAGCTACTGTATTTTATTTAGTTGATGTAATTAGCTAGCTAGCTCAGTGTAGATGATGTATTTTATTTAGTTGATGTAATTAGCTAGCTAGCTAAGTGTAGATGATGTATTTGTTCATTTTGTTGATGTAATTTACAGAAAGTGCAAACAGTGGCTTCTTCTGTCCAGCCAGAGGCTTCATCTACAAAGCTGCATCTAGATACTCCCGCTCATCTATGAGATCCAAGTGCTGTGCGCATATGCAGTAACCGTCGGTAGGCCGGTTTGCTACAGTTAGCTAGCTAGCTAAAGGGTAGGAAAAATCACACCTTGCCATGAGCAGGAAACACAGCAATTAGGAGCACTTCTAGCTGTAGTCAAGCCTGACTTCCTGTGCTAAAAAGAACAAATGAAGACAGTGAAACGTCAGTTAGGGGGAAAAAAAAGACACTTCATCAAAAAAAAAAATGGAGACAAAGATCATTACGGCGTAACACATACTAACGGCTCGGCACTAGCCTGTCACAGCCGCGGCGCTCTTTCAGCGCATTAGTGCTGACATCAGCATCACAAAGGCGCTCTCTCGACGAGCCGAGCGCTTTTCCACCGTGCTCCTTTAATGCGCTCTCGCCTCATTTGTACCTGAAGAGCGTCATTCAGGAGGGGTGCAAAAGTGGGATGTTGACACAATATATTGAAGGCGTGTGAAATATTCAGGGGCTTTGCCTCGCTAATGGAGGGAGGGCTGCTTTGCTAGTTTCACCACACAGCCTTCTGTCTCCGCGTTAAACGGCTTTGCTCGCGTTCTTTTGCGGTTTAGGGAAAGCGTCCAGATTTTCTGCACTCTCAGTATCAGCATTTCTGTTTGTCAGACGGGAGGGAAAAAACAAGGCAGAGGGTTCAATGAGGTATTGTGACCCCCCCTTCCCCCCTACACCCAAAAAATCTGTATAAAGAGCTGCTGCTATTTCCACACTGTGCTCGAATCTCAGCAAGCTATTGTACAGTTTACACAATCTGGAAGAAATAACATCCAACAGCAGAGGACAGACGTGGACTGCATTCACAACGCTGGGAGATTAACCCATTATGTCAGTGTGTCAGTGGCACTGGGTCGTGGCCGCTGGTTTTAGAAACACACACCAAGAATATGTCACACACAGGATTTCCAGTTCCAGTGCTCGTTTTAGACCAAGTCTCGTCTAGGCCTTGTCATTTTTTTGGATTATACATCTAAATAGACATTCCCTCTCGTTTCTCCAAGACGAGAAGCATAATGACCCAGCAGATTGCTGTAGATGCGTTCAAAGGAGCGTTTGGTGCTGGTCCACAACTGGTCTCTCTCTGTTCCTCGGTATATTTGTGTGGGGGCGGTTGCTAATGTGGGTGTGTGTTGACAGCTGTCAGTGACCAAATGACGCAAGCCAGCGGGCTCATGTCAGGGGCTTATGTAAGCGATTGGACAGCAGCGCTGGAACTGTGTCCAGCACAGCATTACAGCCAGATTAACAATGGGCCTTCCAGCCGGAAAAGCACAAATGGCAGTTTCATCAAACTCCATTCTGAAATATTTCACCACGTTTTACACTTCACTCATATCGCCTCATACCTGCCTATCTGACTGTCTTATCTTCAGCTATTTAACATGTACCTCATTTATGACAGCTGGTTCAGTATTGGAAATATAAGTCTTATATTAAAATGTGTTTAATCTGAAGTAGAAGCTCATACATGTGGAGGCTGTATTTTAATGCAATGGAGAGTTCTGCTTCTGAATAAGGATGGGACGATACGACACACAGCGTATCACACTGTTTTCTTGTATTGTGAATAGCATATTAGATTGTGACTAGTGTGTTATCTTGGAGCCAAGCTCTTAGCCTGTGGTTAGAGCATTAGATCAGTACTCTATAACTCTATAAATCACAATTGTTGTTTTAAATATTACACTTCTGTAATGTTGAAAACATGAGAAACATTAACATGAGACACATTTTCAGCCCAAATTAAGAGCATATTGACCCCATACCAAATTCTCAATTCAGGGAATCGCTAAAGCCCTAGTTTTAAAATCTGATTCTGAGGCCTAAAGGTTAGAGCAAGGCAACTAACCCACAACTGAGGTGGATTTTACTGCCCTAATCAGTGTGTGTGTTCACAGGCTGTTGTATTACTGTGCAATGGCAATAAAGGGTGATTATCTTGATTCAAATCCAATGCAAAAATATCTGGATGTGTCAATTGCACCCATTATTTGCTAGGGTGTAATTAGACACATGTTTTTTCTCATTATTAATAATACTGTTATTAATAAAACACTGATAGGGTTCATAAAGCTACATGGTATGTACATAACAATTGACATAAACCTACACAAACCTTTCTAAAGCTTATTTCAACAAGCATAAAAGCTGCTTTTATTATTTTTTGTGAAATTTTAACTTAGAAAGTGCAATGAAAGGCTGATGTGGGTGTCATATAACCATATGAACCCTTCAAATATGTGTTACTATTACTACTACTACCACCACCACCACCACTAATACTACTAATAATAGGTAGAAGCAGCAGAAGACAGTGGGAGAGAATATTAAGAGAACTCAGGCAGTGTGTTTTGTTCTCTGCCGTGGCAGCACAGTCATGTTGTAACGTAAGAGAACAGAGCAGGAGCTTTTTTCCCTCTCTGTCTTTATTCCCGTTCGAGCAGCCGAGGGAAGGTTATTTGAATGTCAGTGGCAGAGGACAGCAGTGCTACACACGCACAGACGGAATAGCATAAATGTGTAATTTGTTTGGGGATTGTAGCTTGTTGGCCTATTACCATGAGACCCCACTGACAGCATGTACTTCATTTGAGCTGTGTGAGATCACACACACACACACACACACACACACACACACTACTCTGAGGAAAGCCCCGTATCATCACGCCAAACAAAACAAAACAAAAAAAAGATGAAATGCCACTGCACACAGACACACCACACACACAACCTCTGCACTTCTACATTACTGAAGGCTTTTAACTGGGTGCACTCAGTGAGAGCCACTAGGTGAGGTAGGTTTGTTTGTTTGTTTGTTGGTCTGTTGCCTCTCTCCTAATTCTCCACTCTTAATCACAGTCTTCAGCTATGATCCACATAGCTGAGAGCACTGAGAGCAGATCTGAGAGAGAGACAAGATGAACAAGAGAGAGAAAAAGAGAGAGACAGAGACAGACCGACAGAGAGAGAGACAGACAGACAGACTGACCAACAGAGAGTGAGAGAGAGAGAGAGAGAGACAGACAGACAGGCCGACCAACAGACCAACAGAGAGAGAGAGAGACAGACAGACCGACCAACAGAGAGAGAGAGTGAGACAGACAGACAGACAGACCAACAGAGAGAGAGAGAGTGAGACAGACAGACAGACCAACAGACCAACAGAGAGAGAGAGAGAGACAGACAGACAGACCGACCAACAGAGAGTGAGAGAGAGAGAGAGAGAGACAGACAGACAGGCCGACCAACAGACCAACAGAGAGAGAGAGAGACAGACAGACCGACCAACAGAGAGAGAGAGTGAGAGACAGACAGACAGACAGACCAACAGAGAGAGAGAGAGTGAGACAGACAGACAGACCAACAGACCAACAGAGAGAGAGAGAGAGACAGACAGACAGACCGACCAACAGAGAGTGAGAGAGAGAGAGAGAGAGAGAGAGACAGACAGACTGACCAACAGAGAGAGTGAGAGAGAGAGAGAGACAGACAGACAGACTGACCAACAGAGAGAGTGAAAGAGAGAGAGAGAGACAGACAGACAGGGAGTCATGGAGAGAGAGAGATAGCAACAAAAAGAGAGAGCAAAAAAAAGGGTGTAAATATAGGAAAAAGAGACCGGGATAAGCAGTGAGGGTGAGAGAGAGAGAGAGAGAGAGAGAGAGAGAGAGGACACTCTTCTCCTTTACAGTCTCTCCTGTTAGAGCTGAATCTCAGGTCTGGGTGTCTGCCTCCAGGCCACTTTCAGCACGGGACTCATGCGTGCATCTGTGTTTGTTTGCATGTGATGCCATTAAATTTTCAGCTTTCCCTCCCTCTCTCTCTCTCTCTCTCACTCACACACACACACACACACACACACACACACACACACACACACACACACACACACACACACACACACAGGCACAGCTTGAGCTGCTTCTCTGAAAACAGAAGCGCTCATTCCTCTTTCGCTGGATGTTCTTGAACGGCTCATGGAAACAGGCTGACACCCAGCGAGCGGAGGAGCCGGGTGGAGCTATTCCCAAACGTCTACACACACACACACGCGCGCACAAACACACACCCATGCCTGCCTTCCTGCATGAGCACAGAGGAAGAGTAATCTGGGCACTAATTCATGTGCCGTCCTGACAAAGACTGACGAGCTTCCTGGCCGCATGTGCACAGACGTATGTGTGTGTGTGCTCAGGGGGGGGGACAAGTTGTGTTTGGTGGGGGGGTGGGGGGGCGTGTGTGTGTGTGTATGTGCGTGTCCTCCATCCTTTGCCAACAATACACCTGAGCTCTCTCTCTCTCTCTCACACACACATACACACACTTTCTGATCAGCGACAGGTGAAGCACTCCACGCGGAGTGGGGGACTCCAGTGCCACAGGGCACACCCCCCTCTCACCATGTCACTGCACACACTACTCCCAGAGGAGGAGGGGGGCAGAGAGAAAGAGAGGAAGAGAGAGAGGAAGAGAAATTTGCATTATGCCTACATCCCTCCTGTGCTGTTCCAGCAAACATGAATGAAGACGTGTGTGAACTCTACGCAAGCATAAATATTCACAGTTGATTGACAAGTGGAGCTGAAGTCGTTAAAGAGGTCCTATAGCACTTTCCAATTTCGAGCAACAGCTTTTTGTCGCCACCTAAATTAGTCGTTTTGTTCCACAAACTCCTGTTAGGCACGTTTGGGCTGGATGGTGAGTAAAAATGGTGTGGCAAGATAAGCAAACAAGCTCGCTGAACAAAAGCCTCCTGCATTCTGCCGCCTGGCTATTTTGGGTCATGGACGCCATGCGTGGCGAGGCTTGACGTTGCACTTCGGCGAGAGTAGGGCTCAGTGAAGCTGAAATATCACGGGAGCGTTTTTTGATCGACTGCTGCGGGAGGTGCACCGTTGCATGGTTGGATTCTGGGCTGCTAGAATGGTGCCCTTTAACCCTTTAACCTCTAGCAATATTCAATAATAACAATAATAATATTTAAGATGATCATAACATGATTTGTCAATGACTATGAAACTATACTATAGCATTACTGTCACTCAAAACCTTGTATTACATACATTTCTAACCTGTTGAATCTGGTAGTTTACATGACTTTACATTGTGTGCAAATTTAATGATGAATGAAAAATGACCTCAATCATAATCTTTTTACACTCATTTTCAAACTGAAAGCTAAGAAGGTTTTTTCCTCCTCCTGTAAACTTGCCATATTGGAGATATGGTGTGACGATATGCAAGTTATGCTGTTAAGAAGTTCATAGGAACTGAAGCTTGGGTATATGAGGGTTAGAGCTGTAGTACAGCCAAAATCTAATTTACGCAATTTTATGCTATTCCCACATGTAGTTAAGCAGTTACGACCTGTGTAGTGTCTAAAATTTGATCCTATTATTTTGCACTGGGGGTACAAGGCTACTATTACTAAATAGACCTAATGGCATTGCTTTCTACGAGTTGAATGACTGAATCATCACACACTTGCCTCAAGTTCTTAAGTTTCTGACTGTATGTCACATTTTTTTTTTTTTTTTAATTCAGGTTGAAATATGGCTTAACACTGTTTTTAGACAAGTCACAGTTTTGTCAATTGATCAAGCTGTGATTTGTATATGTGAGATTATTTACACAGTTTATAATGAGTGAGATGAATAAAGCCTGCACTTTGCATTAGCCTTGCACTGACGACTGATATAATTGAATTTCACAATACTTTGAATAAGCCCCAACATCCTGGTCACTCATTCTCTATGAAGTGCTCCTTTTTATGTTAATGTTTATACTGCTATGCCTTTGTCTTTATATAGTCACTCTAATCTATGGTCAGTTCAAAACTGCATTCAGTAGAAAAGCTTACACTTCATCACCAGTGAATTAACTACACACAGACAACACATGGTACCATGCTTGCAACTGAATTTGGAATACTGACAATAATATTTTTTTAGAGATGATAATCTTCCGGCTTAGTTTGTATGCTGACCATTACTCATTAGCTTGCTCCTGTGAGCAACTAAGGGAAGAAAACATCAGACACTAATGCTGCATTTGACTTGACTGAGAAGTGGGAGGTCAGAGCTTGGAATTCCTCCATTTATGTAAGTCACAAAGTGGGAAAACCGCTGTTTGGTTTTCCTTTCACAAGCAACAAACGTTCATAAACAAACATAATTCCCATATGAAGGGCATTTCCCTTGAATTTTCCTATTCAGAGGTTGGAGATTTCGAGTTACAAGCTGCAGTCAAACACAGTATTTTATGTAAATGGGATTATTTAGCTCAGCTGTTCCTTTAAGGGGTTAAGGCCGATCGGAGAGCAGCACCAATTTCTCTTTTAATAGTACCGATTAGGATTCGGGAAAGGGAAAAGCTGCTATTACAGTGGATCAGCGGGGAGCGTTTACTGCGAGCTTTTCAATTGACAGGCACGCGGCAGCGCAAAACAGAGCCGCTTCTTAACCTGCGCCGAGCCATTTCAACCCCACACGCTGAAGCAGCTCTAAGCCATGACTGAGAGCTCTCCATCGCTTTAGTTAAACAGTGAATCAGTCCCTCTCAGGCCCCGCAGGGGAGCCAATCCAGCATGCCGGATAACAAAGAAACAGGAGAAAGAATATATATAATGAAAGCTTCAAAAAAACGGCCTGCACAATTACACCGAGAAAACCTTTACACAACAACAAAGCGGCTTGTTCCATCGCACAGGGGAATTCTCTCTCACCACGCAGCGCCGATGCTTTACCCCTGTAATTGCTGCATTAGTATGCAATTCTGGGAGAGCCTTCACTGCTGCTGCAGCTTTATTGAATATGATCTGCTCTGTAGGCCTCAGTTCTGCACAAAGAGGCATGGATTTACGCATGGCAACCTAGCGGAATCACAGGGCAGCGTGTGTAAGTTGAGATAGGGGGTGTGGTGAACGCGTGGCAGATATGTGTGATATGGTGCGTTAGGAATGGAAGAGCCATGTAATGAGCATGCAGAAACACGAAACCACCTCTGTGAGAAGGCTGCCTCTCCCCAAAAACAAGCACACGCAACAAACATCCTTCTGTCAATAGGTCAAGAGAACAGAGCCAGTGCACACATGGTGAAGTGCGCGGTGGTCATAGAGAAGACCTGAAATACTGAAATAAATACTGAAAATAATCACATAATTGACTATATCTAACTCTCCAGAAATGTGTGTACGTGAGTGACTGTGTGTGTGTGTATACGTGCGTGCATGTGTGTGAATAAGTGAATTCCCAAACCCCTCCACACACCCATCCTGAGCCTGATTTGACCCAGCCGAGGGGGAAACTCTACTCTCAGTAATGGCCACAGCGAGCATTCATTTCCACTGCAGTGAGTGTGAGTGCAGGCAGCTAATGGAGCCAGCCGAAGGTACGGACAAACGACCTGCAGCTGGGCCCCATCACCCCACTGTGCGATGCTTCACCTGCCAGCACATTCACTAGGAAAGCATATCCTACAGTTTGCTACTGTTCTGCAGTTTTTAAAGTAAGTAAAAATGCTCTTATTTGATTAAAGTACGATATTTGAGTTGTTACTCCATACCATTTCTTTTTGTCCATTCTTGGTCCACTCTGTGCCGGTAACAGAATCCCCTTAGAACCAGTGCAGCTCACTAAAGGCTGTTATAATCATGGAAAATAATCATGGCAAATGGTTAAACCCCATTTTTGCTTAATTTTCTATTTCATAATAATAAAACTTTAAAGTTAAGGCTTGTCTACAAATTACTGGAAGAAAAATGATTGCTGATGTTATATCATATAGTAATATCATAGATAGTGTGCATCATGCAAAACCCTTGTATCTATTTTTGTTTTTATTTTTTTTGTATTATGTACACAGTTGCACCCACTGCTGACACAGATGTGCAAATGAACACACACACACACACACACACACACACAGACACACACACACACACACACACACACACACACACACACACACACACATAGCTTGACAACCATGTCTAATGCCAGGTGTGGGCTAGAGAGGTATAGCATTGAGCTGTGGAGCAGTGGAACTGTGTTCTCTGGAATGATGGTCCATCCAGTACTTTTGGGATGAGCTGGGGAGTTGGGGATGAGGTGGGGATGAAGTGGGGATGATTATCATACAATATCCTTACCTTGTCACTGAATACAATCTAGTCCTCACAGCAATGCTCCACAATCTAGTAGAAAGCCTTCCCTGGACAGTTACCAACAAAAGCAGGCTATATATGTATATATGTATATATGCTAATACTCAGGATGTGTCCAGAAGCAATAAATGACACACTTACAGATTTACTATTTATAATAAACGCAACTGAATTTAAGACCATCTCTGGAACGGAAGTGGAAGTGGGGGGCTGTTACTGCACTAACATGGTTAATTGTGACTGTGTGAATATCCCAAAACTCAATAACTCAAATAACTGTCAGCAGGCACTGGCCTAGTCCATTCCTCTTGAAATGTTTACACCACTGAAAAGAGCTTCTGAAACTTTGAAAAGGTGTGAAATAATAACTAATAACACACTCTGACTGTGAGCTGATGTAATAAAAAGAGAGTAAATCTGTATTATAGCCAGGTGTGAGGGTGGAAGCAGCGATTATTCAAACAATACTACTTACTGTTGCTACAGCCGCTACTACTCATCTACCATAGGGATCCTTCCAATCTGAACAATGGCTGGGTGTTGAGCGCTGTGTTATGGCATGTATGCGTCTTTGTGCGTGTCTTGTAAGAGTGCTGAGGAGGCTGTTGGATAAATCGTTCCATTTACCCGAAGACTGGCGCTGCTTTTCTGCACATTTCAGGGGAATTGGAGCACACACCTGGCCAGCCTCCTTACTCAGCTTCTTCTCTGAGCATATCCACATGCATGACACACCGGCCGGGCCATCTGCGTCTAACATGTACACTCCTGAATTTCCTGGAACATTCTTGACTGTGCAAAGACATTATTGATAGCTCTCTGTCCTTCATAGGACCCAGGCTGAGCTATATACAAGAAACATGGGCCTCCTGAGGCGTCTGTTATGTGAGTGTGTTAGTGAGTTCTGCTTCCATCCTGCTTTGACTGAGGCTTTCCACACTCCTCAAATGACATTTGCTTTTTGCCTGGCTTTCAGTAAGCACAGATTCAGCTCTGCAGAGTACAGTAGAAAGAGAACAGTAGCTCCTGACCCAGCTGGCCCTGCCTGTCAGCCACGATAGTGGCTCTGGCCTTTACTGAATGTGTCACCCTGCTAACCATCATATCAGTTTGCATAACAAGCCCCCGTGTCCCGAGTTCCAAGGTCAAGCCAGCAGTCACAGTTACTTACAGCAGTGGGCAGAAAAGAGACAGACGAGGTCTAGGTGACTTTTATTGTATTAATGATGTAATGCATGAATACCAAGCGCAAATCCGCACGCCACGGAGGCTTTGTGAGTGTGATGGTGGCTCGGCGTGGATTTAAAGAGCCCGTTTTGAAAAACGCATTGAAAAAAAAGCATTTATCGTCCAACATATCACCTACATCAGTCTGTCTTAAATGTACAGCAACAAAAATGTCCTGCCTAAAAGTACTAGAAAGTACTAGACTGTACGGTTTAATGAGTGTTTGTACGGCAGGGATTTCATTACTCAACACATTGGGTAATTCTAGCCATGAGAAGGCATTAAACCCCTTCTCTCTCTCTTTCTCTCGCTCTTTCTCTCAGCTCTCATCAGTGAAGGAAAAGAGCAACCAAGGACAGACCAGATGAATGACATCAATGGCTTCAGCGAGGTGCTTCCAGAGATGTGTGCCTGAGACAAATGGGGCTTGTTACATTAGCTAGCGATACTGAATCCCGCCATTCGCTGATATAGCCCCGATAGAGCTGTAACCAGACGCACCCAACCTTTCCACAGATCCGCTGCGTCATGGGACCTCCAAACGGGAGCTTTCTCAGGCATTCAGCTGAGGCCACTATCGCCCTGTCTCCATCTCTTTATTTCCTTCTCTCTCTCTCTCTCTCTCTCTTTCTCTCGCTCTCTCAGCCGAGAAGACCTGTCTATTCTCATGAAACCGCTTATGCAGTTACAGTATTCTGACCTATGGATTCCTGTCATCTCTGGCAGGTGTAGAGAAAAAGAGAGAGAGAGAGAGACAGAGCAGGAAAAACGTGGAGGAAGTGAGGGAGAGATGAATGAAACTGTAAGTCGCACTCAAATTCAAAGGGGAGATGAATAGCTTTCATGTCCGGCGAAAAAATGTACTGTAAGTGCAAGAAATACGCGGCGTGATGGAGAGCTATTGAAGTATTTGCTCTCCGCTCGAGCAAACAAGGCTGCTGTTATGACAAATAGAGTTTAGAGAGCCGCTAAAGTGAATATTCTCCTGACAGAACGCTAACAGCTGAGTAAACATATTGTTCATCTGCCTTAACTACAGTATTTCTCAATAATTCATAATAGTGGTTCACCAGAAACATTCTCCGAAGGCCTGCATGCCAAAAGAAAGAATTTATGGTTTTGCTAAACAGGAAAAAAAAAGCTAAGTTTAGACAACAAAGAAACACAGCGTTGCATAGCAGCGCTCCTCTTTAGATCAAGGAGACTGTGCGCCAAGCACATTCCTTGATCACGCAGGCCGTGCAGCGTGAGAAGTGGCCTTGCACTCTCTGCTGTCAACCAGAGTTCACAGACTGCTTACAGCATGCTAGTCCCTCCTGCACCACTGTTTTCACAGCCCTGAGAACCCTGGCCTGCTTCCATTCAGCATGGAGGGATTACGCAGCCAGGCGCAGAGCGTGCTTCCCTTGTCTTGCATGCCTACAGAAAGCAGGCCAGTGAGAGCATTTCTGTACAGATGACTTGCGGATGTGTGCTTTGTATACGAGTGCGTTTGTACGCGACCATGGGAAAACATGACATAGATTTAGTAGAAGTAAAAAAAAGGTACTTGCTGGTACTGGTACTTGGATGAAGACTACCTAGCCAATGAATTACCGTTTGGATTGTGAGGCTTGGCTGAGGTTTTGGTCAGATGTAGGTAATGCAGAAGTCAAAGGAAGTACTCCCAAACACAGTAACACATCTGTGTGTCCGTGAGCGCGTTCATGTGCTTTGCTGCCACCTCTGGTTGAACCTACCTTTGCGACTGCCGGTGAATGAGACACAGAGCCCTAATCCCAGCCACTGAAAAGGAGTGGTGAGATTAATGATTGCATAAACACATCCCCTAAAGCCTGTGGAATAATACGGAGGCACAGAGCCATGTTCCGCGGGGAGGGAAAGGCTCTTAGAGTCAGCTGACTGGCAGCAAATCCCAGGAAGTGGCCCAGTGCGCTCCCTTTGTTGTCTCATTAATACTGGGAAACAGTCGATACTTTCCACTGCAGAGCACGGAGAAAGCTGCACCAGCTCTGAATGGCCCGAGCCGGTGCCACTGGCTTTGGGCCTACATGATCACCTCTCTTAGCTCTCCAGGAGAGCTTCAGGCAGATTTAGTGCAAGCTTACCCTATGGCTAACACTCAAGACTTCATGTGGTAGTTCTTAGAAATGAAGGTCATGGCAAATGGCCGATTCTACCTTCGTTTTGGGTACAGATCCTTTACATCATATTAGATCTTCTTTAAATTTACATAAAGAAAGACAAAAATGTCTGTTTACATGGCCGATTCCTCCATTAAATAGTTCTTTAGGAACTAAAACTGGTTTAGGGCACCAATCTGTGGCAAACCAATAAAACATTTGCAACCCTGCCTGTTGTTGGTCTTTGCATTATAGCAATGTCGTTGTCCCACAGCTTGGCATGAAATATTAAAAAATGTTGATTTAATGATTAAATTATGATGTTTTCTTTAAATAAAAAACTTTTAGTCTGATGGACAAACGGTACAGCAAAAATGCAAGAATTTGTAGTTCATTAAAACCAGCAAGAACATGCCTAATTTCTGCATTTTTGCCGGTGGCCTACAACGCATGTTTGCCTACAACGAAAGGCTTGATCTCAAAACCACATAAAAATTGGCAGGGTTTAAGTAAGGGTGTACTTTTGTGCAGTGCAATGCCTACAGCTACTGCTGGGACAAAAGAATTCTCAACTAAAGGCTTGTGACTCGACTCGCACTTGAACTCCAGAGACTGAAGGCATGACCCAGAGTCAGGCCTCACATAATCCAACATCACTGCTTCTAAGCCATCACTTCAAAGGACAATTTGTGACACTTTTATCGTTAAGAGTGTAAATCTCTGTCCACATAAAATTCAGGGTTTCACTGAGGTTTACAAGGGTGCTTCTTATTGTCCATTACAAGCTCTAAAAACCTCAAAAAAACAACTCCTCCCAAAAGCAGCATTCCAAACATCATCGAAGACTGTGTCCAGCAAAAAGCCTTCATCTTAAAATGCTATCACGCTCGCTGTCATCCTGATCGACGTTCTATTTTACTGAAGAGAACAGGCTTGCAGCTGGACCCTCACAAACCATCCATAATCACCTAGCGAAGGCAGCAAAGAGTGAACAATCCAGGGGCGTGCAGGCTGGGGCGGTACACTGAGAGCACCCCATTCCAGAAGGCCTCTCTTCAATGTGAGAGCAGGCAAACCGTTCTGACTAATGAGGGTTGAAGTGTAACCCCTTTGCAAGACACCCTGTGGGCGGTACCCCTCCAGGCACATTCATTAGGAGATGAAACGGTGTGTCCTGGGGCAGTGCAGTCCACCCAGTCCGGACATGTTTAATTTAAGCTCATGTGAAGAGGGGCCAGATTGGCCCCATATCTAACTAGTGGAGAGGGTAGGGGAAGCCAGTGGGAGGCAGGGGGCTGAGGGTGCTGAAGGACAGAGCAGATGAATGAGGGGGAATTAGGCTTTTGCCCACTGTACATAGAAGTGTCTGAACAGAACAGTGCTGCAGAACTATGAATGAGGGCATGATTAATATGAAGATTATAAGATATCGTCAGACTTGTCAGCCAGTATTTGTGGTGGGGATATATATGGATATTTTAAATGCCAGGACTCAAATACTGTAATCATTATTTAGGCATCAAACAATGAGTTTGGACACAGAAAAAAAAGCCCTTGTGATGAAGTTGTTGAGTCCTTGTCAACATGAAACTGCTGGTTAGCTCTTTTAGCTAGCCTTTGTTTCTTTTACATAATACATACTGACTCAGCCATTTCTGAGTACTTCAACACATGTTCAAATTGTATTATTACTTTATTTGAAGCAAACATCTGTAATCGTTTTACACTGTCTAAAATGACAGTGACTCTTAGTTTTATTGAAACAGTGTTTGTCAGTATTGACGTCCTAGAAGTGGAGGTCCACAGCATTCTTTGTGGTTTCTCTGTTAGTTTCTCTTAATTAGAACTAATTACTTTCTTTATTTTTCAGCAGTTCTCCTCCCATACAACTTTGCTGTGCTATCCTCATGCAGAAGGTTAGATTTGGTAGTTTACTCTTTGTAAGGATGAGCATATGAGCAGAAAACTATTCAAATCTTCACAGATTATAGATTATAAATATCTGAAGAGGTCCTGACCTAATGTCCATGGCTCTGCAATTTACATAAAAGTGAGAGAATGAACAAACAGACTGCTCCAGAAGCCTCAGTATATACTTAGGAAACCAAAATCTTTTTTTTTTTTTTTTTTTTTTTTATACACGTGATTGGTGCATCCAGACCACGGCCTGCTAGATGGCCTGCTAGTTGACGACCCCTGGGCTAGATGATGTTTTGTTTGGGTCCTAATGCAAACCACTGCACTCAATGGAAATCTTATTTTTTTTGTACGATTTGTCTTTACTGAGGAGTCTACTGTATTGTGTTCCGCTTGTAATTACCCTCTTTAGATTTCACATTTTGACAGTACTTGCCAGTGGTTGAAATAAATAAATAAAAGGAAGAAATAAGGCTTCCTCTGGATTGCATTTTAAAGAGAAAATGTCAGAGTCAGGCCGCAGGAATTACTCGCCGCTAATTACCAGTCGACATTAGCTCTCTTCAGCCTAACATTTCCCTTTCATCCCAATGCTCTTTCATATACCTACATCAGAGGACGGAATACAGCTCTAGGCCCTAACCACACTACACTCCATTCCCATACATGTTCCGCAGCCAAGACCTTCAAGTTATCTTGCCATGACAATTAGAAGACATTGTTGTTATCATATCAGCTAATCCTCTGCCTTTATAAATCCTCCTTATTTATTACAGCTCTCCTTTTCCTTGTTAGATATGTAGAACCAATCTCCTGTAATTAGCAACTCCTAACCTTTAGGGGCCTAATCCCTGCTGAATTGTGGAATTTGTACATCAAAGTGCACGTTCTTCCCTTATATCGGAACACTTGAAATTACAGTCGATTTTGAAATTCTGCCTTTGTATAGCAAGGATGCAAACAGCAACCCCCTCCCCCCCTTTTTTAAGTCTGCTAGAATCCCGTGGGTTTGCAGTAAAGAGTTCCTAATCCACTCCAGTGCAAAACAAATATAGAGTGAACTCTGCATTCCAAAAATTCAGATGCTGAGCCAAGAGCCCGGCTGTGCACATAAAGCAGAATAGGCTCTCCCACTTTCTTTTTCCATATCGTAAAAGATTAGATTTCTTTGGTGGCTTAAGATACATGCTGGAAGAAGCAAGGCGATCGCTCCAGGGGGTGAAACCAAACGTGCTAAAATAGAGTGAACATGTCTGCCTTTCTAGTCGCCAGCGTCGCTCGTTTTCCCGCCATTAATTGAAAGTTAATTAAACAATCAATGCTCTCTGGCCCCAGTGTCTGCTTTAACAGCTTGTCCAGTGACTCCCTTAATAGACTGCTCGCTCTGATGTTTAGAAGGTTCCGGCAATCGCTGTCCCTTTTGCCGTCCGGGACTGGAGAGAATGCATTGCGTAATGGAGGCAGAGATTAAATGAAACGAGAAAAAGAGGGAGAGTAAGAAAAAAAAAGAAAAAAAAAAAAGCTTCCCACACACAGAGGGGAGAGCATCTCCGAGCGTACATAGGGAGAGCGCTAGGAGCCTTAATTGGCTCTAATGAGAGAGAAACATATGTGGCAGAGTCTCTCACTGTGGGAAAGTGAGCAGATATGAGCTGCAATACCAGCAACCTCCCCTTTACATCCAGCTCCGTCTAACATGCTCAATTAAGGCTTTTTAAGGCATCATCCTCCATCCAGTAAAGTATAATTGGCCATTTAGCAACTGGGAGCAATTATTGCTGAACTATGTAGACTAGCCCAAATCATGAACACATGGTCCAACAGCAAATGTTCAGAGAGCTCCTTAAAGGTTACTGGGAGAAGGAAATAGACATGTTAGAGTGTGTGTCAATCAATCAAACCTAGCAATCAACAATGCTTGTGATATGAACTGTGTAAAAAGACAGAAGTGCAGTATATACATTTGAACATTTTTCATTATATCCATCTTTTAAGGCTATAACTGGTTCATCTTACACTGCAGATGGTCTAACAGACTATTTCTCAAGTCTGGGTCTTATTCAATGCTCACTTGTTGAAAAAAAAGCTAAGAAAATCAGTGAAGCAGCTTTCTAGCTCTTATATTCCCAAAAAACAATAAAAAGGAATCTACCAAACGTGGTCTGCTGGCAGCTTAAACCAGCTGTCTTGTTTACTTCAGATTAAGAAGCTTTAGTTTTTTTGTCTTTTTCACTATTCCCCCATTTGTACTTATTCTATCTGCACATTTTCTGAAGAACCCTAGGCTGCATTTCTTTATATTAAAGGAGCCATACAATTCAGTTTGTCATCATTACACAGAACTACATTTTCTTCTGAACTGTAATTTCCTACAATATTGCTTTTATTCTCTGACAAAAGAATAGATTTGGCCAGCCACTGTCCCACTGGGTGTTGATTAGCTACTGCTGAATAAATAATGACACTGTGGAGTATTTAAAGGTAAGCAGACACCCAGGCAGGAGCCAGGTCCTAAGATTAAAATCTCTTTACTTACCTTACAGAAACAGAGAACCCCCCCCCCCCCCCTTTTCCATCCCATCTCATCCCAGCACTGGTTAGTTATTGAGTACAGCTAGCACCAGGAGCAAGCATGAAACAAGGTTCACGGTTAAAGATGGCTGCTGCTAGTGTTTGAGCTATGTGTTGTTTGTTGGATCATTTTATTAAATTAAAGCATGTTTGAGATTACTGCACTCGATGTGGTTTGCAGTATGTGTGGTTAAAAAATTAATTACCAAAAGCTGTTAGCCTCATAGCTACAGAGCAAGATTACCTGCTTAAAAAACAATGATTGTGGCTGGACCGATGTGTAGATGTCTCAAAAGTATTGAGACACCTTCACATTCATTGTTTTTTTCCAAATTTTTCAAAAATCATAAATATTAAAGAAAATAGTTTATGTTGCTTTGGTTTGAATAACTGTCTCTACTGTCCAGGGAATTTAGGAGCACTGTTGTAAGGACATGGTTGCATTCAGCAACAAGAATGCTGGTGGATGTTGGAGGATGTTACCACTCCTCCTCATCCCTGAAAAAGTTCCAGAGAACACAGTTCCACTGCTCCGCAGCTCAATGCTAGGGGGCTTCATACCCCCCTGTCCCTCCTGTCCCAATGTCTACATTCTAATAATGTATCAGAATCAGCACTGATATATACATAGAAAGTCACAACACAGAGATTCCCGGAGCTGCCATGTCCATGTCTGCAGAAAGAGAGATTCTCTTCTTCCAGAGTCCTCTCCACACATGGGCCATGATGTCAGATTTGCCATCTGATAGAACCGTAACGTGAAGAACTTGTGACTGTGAGCGATAGCAATAACCTTGCGTGCGCTGTGCCTAGGCCATGATTAATGGGCCTGTGTTTGGGAAGTGCACGGTGGGGGTGGGGTGCTACACCCAGACGGCCGAGCTACTTCAGCGCACCACAGACTAAAGATGCGCTGCCTAACAAATAGTGTTGTCTGTTTACTATTCCAGTTGGGCTTTATGAGGAAGGCAGGCGAACAGCAGCGCTGATATATTGGCCTTGTGTCACGGCGTGGCAGCTGCATTCACACATACATTCATCTCTCACTTTAGAAGCCAAATGATACGTCTAATTTGCTGCGAGCCCGGATATTTTTAACTTCTCCAGCTGTCAAATAACGGAGCTTGACTGTCAGTGTGCTAGGGTGTGTGTGTGTGTGTGTAAAAAAGGTGGCACAGGCCTTTTCCATTCACTGTTCTCTGAGTGAATTAGAAAATGCACATTCTATTAGTGAGGCTGATTGACGTGTGTTTTTCGTTATCAAAACTGATGAAAGAGTGGGTAGAAAGCTTGGTTAGGAAATAAGTCTTCCCAACCATGTGAACCATCCGAACCATGTTTTGACATTTCCTCCCCATAATTACAACGCCATGCAAAGATTTCCAACCTCCAGAAATCACTTGAAGGAGCAGTCGGCTTTATACGCTTGTCAATTAATTAGCTAGCACGATGCTTTCTGGACCACTCTGAATCAATGGGCTTTCTAATACACCAATGAAACTGTAAAGGCTCACTATTTACTGCCTGTGCCCACTTCCACAGGAGTGTTGTCCAGAAGGGGTTAACATTCTCACAGTCACACTCTCATGTACAGAAATAGTGTAAACACAAACACATACAGTACAGTGTTATGTAACGGCTTTAGTAAGCCCACCCTTAAAGAGGCTGACTGGGATTCTTGGAAGGGGGCAATGGAAATGAATGTGAGTATGTGCTCTGTAATTGAGAGGGCTGATAATGGATCCTGTAGCAGCCGCAGTTCATCTGATAGCTATGTAAATCACTGAGACCTTGGAGCCAGGGCACTGACGAGGCCACGCCAAAGAGCAGGCTACGCTAAGCATTGATTAGCAATGGAAAATTACAGTTACAGGTCAAGTGTACTGCTACCGCACAGGAGTAAAGTCGGCTTAAACACTGGCAAGCACTTCAATAATTAATGACCTTATACTAAGGGGTTCCTACCTTTGGAACGAACCGTACAAAAGCGGTCACTTCAATCTCTCTGTTAAGCCAACTGCTACTCTGCAGTTAGCTAATACAGCCTAGTCGTGCCAATTAGCTTCTCCATTGAACAAATATTGCAATATATTCTATTTATATTTTGAAATGTACAATATTATATGTCATCTCCACAGGGGCTTGGAAACTAAGTAAAGTTCCCAGAATCCTACCCACAATATGGGTGAAAAGAATGGCTGCCTATCCACTACTACTGTATTCTTACTCTTTTGCACCGAAGACCCTTTCCCATCCAAATCCTTATCTTCACTCTTAAAAAAATGAAAAAAAAAAAAAATGGCAAGACTGATCTCATAGCAGCTGTGAAGAGTAACTTCTATCAACACCCTGCAGTGCATAGCAATGCCCCACAAGCCTCCCAAATGGCCTATAAAACTCGCTGCTCCCCTTGTTTGCACACTAAAGATAAACAGATTACACAACAGGGAGAGAGAGACCTAGAGAAAGAGGGAATGTGAGAGAGATCGAGAAAGACAGAGATGATGGCAGGGGTTCTGGAAAGAAGCAAGGCATGTCCAGGTCCTGAAATACCATGACAAGGATTAAACCTTAGGCAGCCTTACAGGTAACCAAGGATAAACACAGTAACTCAGGCCATGACCTGGCCACTTTAGTTCTCACAACTCAGGTGACCAGTCTTGATTTGGCCTCGTCGTTGTTCATCACTGCTAACAAAGCAATTCTCTGGGTTATTGAATTAATTAAGGATTAACTGACCTAGCCATGCTACCAGTTTTATTTGGTTCTTGAGCCAACACGGCATGGCTGAGGGACTGAAATTCTTTGGGAAAATGTTGTCTTTCCCCTACATTCAGTCTAGGTCAAAAACAATGTGGTTGGCTTCTTTTCCTTGTCATGGGGCATGCTGTAAACACACTGACATGCTCAAAGCTTATTACACTTTAAAGGATACAAGAGAACACTGTCACCAGGTATCCCCTAATCTGGATCCAGTTCCTATGAGACACTTGATCTGCACCTACATCCTTCTACATGCCACTCCTAGCCCTCAACCCATGTCAAGTAACAGAATACCCCTTTTAGTTAAGGAGGGGGGGGGGGGGGGCATTTCATCAGCTGTGCAAGCAAAGTCCCTCTGAAGCTGTAGGAGGTGAACCAGTTTATATTCCAATTTCAAGATGTTAAAATCTTAACATTCATCCCACGGCCTTCCAAAATTGTGAGAATGAGTTTTTCTTTCCCCTGAAGTTCCTCAACTTCACTGCTGCCATAGCAACACTAGATCTAGTAATGTAAACAGTGATGTCACAAATGGTGCCACAAATCACCTGCAGTTAAAGTGTCCTCGGTTCTGGATGCTCGGATGCTTTGAAGGTACTCAACAAAATGCTGTGTGTGTGTGTGTGTGTATTTTTGGAACATTTGGAACAACTGTGGAACATTTCTATTGGTCCACTCATCATGAGATTGATGCCAGATTCAAATTATGCAAAAAAGCACAAATGGCTAAAATGATATATAAGTTTCTGAGTGTGACAGCCATGTTATACACACACACACACACACACACACACACACACACACACACACACACACACCAATGAGCCAAAACATTATGCTGGATGTAGACCATTCTGAATGGAAGGTTTATAACGTATGATAACGTAACCGTAATCTTGATGGAACGCAATTGGCAGAACTTGAAAGTGTGGAAGTTCAGCGCCTGGACAGTTTGTGGCATGCACAAAGAGAAAGACGCATCATGAAGATTGTATTCAGTCGTTGAGAACCAGGGCTCACGCTATGTTGTGCACTTTGGAGCCAAGATACAGCATCTCGCCTCAAAGATACTTTACTGACACTGGCAATTCCCACACTCTACAAGAACTACAACAAGTGAGGAAAATGGGTAGGATATCAGGAACATGTGATGCGTGAACATTATGTCACCACAACTGTGCTGGCAGCTAGCGTCTCATGTGCGCCAAAACAAGAGCATTAAATGAGAGCCACATGGGTGCAGATGTTGCTGAGCTGTTAAAGAGTATAGCAGAGGAACGGCAGATCACTAGTGTGTCCATTGCAGACATTTCAATGGTGGACAGGCGTTAGCATAGGCACTCTGACTGTTCTACTGCTATACAACAGAGGGAGCTGCACTGTGTGTTGTGATGTATTCCTTTACAACCATTATTACAACAGTCTACGACTTGTGCCCAAACATTCCTTGTGTTGGTTAGCGCCAGATGGGAGGGCCTTTGTTGAGCTTGTGCATCACTGAGCCTACAGCACCTGACACCCTGTCACTGGTCTGTGGCTTGTCTTTCCTCAGACCACTGTTCACTACCGAATTCACTACTGTGGACCAAGAACTTCCCACTAGCCTTGCTGTTTTAGAGATGCTCTGACCCAGTTGCATGACCGTAAAGATCTGGCTCTTGTCAGTGTCACTTAGATCTTTATGCCTCACAATTTTGACGAAAGGAACAGAGTACTGTATATTTACAGTCATGGTGTTGCCTCATAGATTTCTTCATGTTCTGCAACTGCAGCGTACAAATTGCACTCGACTTGCTCGGTAGCATAAACAAATGACTGGCAACCCGTGGTAAAGAATACACACACTCACACACACACACACACATGGCTCGGGGAGTTTTCTCAAAGAAAGCTGTGGCAAAGCTGCTCCTCGCTAGTTAAATTACAGTGGAGATCACGGCGGGGGACTCCTCGTGTGTTGACTGCATCACGGATCTCCTGGCGTGTTTGTCAACAGCGCTGCCTGGCTGTAATTGGCATAATTGCCAGGTTAGAGTGCAAGACAGAAAAAACAAAAAAAACACACAACGTGACTGTGGCGAGACCAGGCTATGTCATCACGAGAACCGGATCTAGAGGCACTACTAGTAGCACATAAACATGTCGGGGAGGGAAACTATGAAAGGGGTGGGGGGGTGAGGGGGAGCAACCAGCAGATAAAAATGGCTGCCTCTTATCTCTGCTATGCATATGAAAGGCTTATGCTGTCTCCGTGACAGATTCTATACGCCTCGTCACTGTGGGATTCACTAAGGTACAGTGGAGCAGTGGAGGAGAGAGAGAGAGAGAGAGAGAGAGAGAGAGAGAGAGAGAGGGTAGGGGATATAACATTGTAATGAATGCACAGCTGCATACTACATGTATGTACACAGTTTAGGGGCGAGTGTTAGTGTGTTCTTATGTGGAGAGAGAGTAAAAGAGAAAGTTACAATTTGTGAGAGACAGAAAAGTAGAGTCTATAGAGCCGAGATTGAAAACAACCCCCCTGTGAAAGCAGTCGGCAGCTCAAGAGATTAAGGAAACTGTTTTCTTCATTTGGAGTTCTGTGCATTCCCACAACAAGCTCCAATCCCTGCCTAATCTGTAATGAATGCTTATTTCACAACATAATATAGCATCTATAATTACAATAATGAGGAAGGATATTTGAGGAGCCGACCGTTTGTAACTTGATTTTGGGAGCAAAGGCAGTGGGGGCTATTAATCTCTCCGCGTTCACACCGCTGCGTTCTTCTTTTGTTTTTCCTCCCGTTTCGTTTCGTTCCCAAAATAAACAAGGTGGTGCTTTGAGCTACAGCTGTATCATTTATCTATAAATTTATTTTCAATTTGAGGCACGCTGCCATAATAATGAAAGCCAAATCAAGAGCGGAGAGAGGATTATTTTAATTAGCCACAGTGCTAGCTGCCTGGCAGGCTGTGGGAGGGGAGGCTATGCCACAATAAAGATGAAGTAGCAAAGGCAGCGCTCTAATCATATCGGTTGAGTCACCTGCTCTGACTCCTCCTGCAGCGCAAGTGATGCTGGATATGGTGAGCTGTAGGAGGGGTGATGAGATTACAGGCTCAGCCACGGCCTCACTGACCCACCCAGTGGAACCGGCCTTTATGAAGGCTGCGGCTAAACAGGCACAGTTCCTTTCGCTCGCTTCAGTGAGGCTCTGTCAATAACACGCTGTTACTCGGTTATACTTTTTGATTGTGTTTTGTTTTTCTTTTGAAAATTACAGATTGATATAGAATCTCCTAAACTGATTTTAATTTTACTCATGGCTAACACGTCACATGACATAGTAAGGAAAAACTTGCGATGACTTGCAATACCTTAAAGCTGAGATCTGCTAATTACATTAAATTATATTATTGACTTATATCATAATATATATAAATAATACAAATATAATCTCAGGAATATATATATATATATTTATTTTATTTTAATTTTTTTATTATTAATTTTTTTTACTACATAAACATTTACATTTTACTACATAAAAACTACATAATTTTTTTTTACTACATAAAAATAAATGTTACCAGTCATTTAGCCAGTCATGCTATTCTGTGTGTCAGTGCTCTTGCTAAATTGCAAAGCGAAAACCAAAACTAATCAGATCAGATGTATAAAGAGGAACAATAACATGAACCCTGGTTCAGACCTTGGTCTGAACTTTCAGGTGTGAAAACAAATGCATGAAGAGATGTATGAAGCTATGCAAAATTAAAGAATAAAACTTCACACACTAAAGACATATTTCTCCTGTATTTGGAGTAAGGAATTAAAAGCATGCTTTGTCACTAGACTATTTCAATCTAATCATGAAAAAAACAGCAGTATCCTCTGTTGTTTCTCGGGCCGCTGTCCACACAGTACTGGGAACTTGCGGTCATGCTGCATGTGATTACTCTCAAATTGGATCATGTCCTTGCTTAGGAGATCTCCCTGGACAGCCTGGTGCAGATCCACTGCTGATTGTGTAAGGCTTGCAAATGAGGATTTTATGAAAACACTGTGACCCGTTGACAGATAAACAAGATAAAAGTGAATGAAGTAGGCTGGACACACTCCCTGGATTGATGTGGGCCAGTAGTGAGTGTGTGTGTGTGTGTGTGTTTTTAACGGGGGTCACTGGACTGTTAGGAATGAATGACTGGTGAAAGGACATGAACTTTCCACACAGACACAACACTGGATGTCCACCAGAGTGTGTGTTTGTGCATAACAACCCAAAACAAGCAGTGCAACACTTTTCAATTGTCCATTTATTTTTTTTAACTAACCAAGTTAAACTCAGTTTCTTTCCCAGGAGGATCAAACCGACTGTGTGTCAGAGCCTGTGTTCCCAAACACACAGCTGCTCTGCTGTTAGAGGCCAGGCAGTGAAGGCAGCTTCATTAGACATTAAAGTGACCGTTGCTGCATCTTCCTTCATTACTGCTTCCCACAGGCCTGAGACAGGAGATACTGATAAGGCTTGTAGATATGAAGCCTGACTTCAACCGATTTCAGCCGACTTCACCCGGAGACTCAGATTAAACAACCAGCCGTTCAAGCTCTCACCAGGAAACGCTTTAAAAGAGAATTTTTCATTCACTGTAAACTGCTTTCCCTGCCATCCCAGGCTATTTCTCGAAAAAAGGGAAAGCAGAAGAACAGAATAAACTGTGGAAGATTTCAGTGAAAACGGGAAGGGAGAGGGAGGTGAAAGTGCTTTTCTGACTGGGTTGGGGTGATAGCGGACTGCAGCGCTCTAAGCTTGCACTCTAACCTTTCCTCTGAAAGCGCCTACTTAAAGCTTCCTCCTCCTGCAGGGATCCAATGCGTCCAGAGGAGAGTCAGATCCCTGCCATGTGTGATGTTACCTTTGGGAGGCTTAGCCATCCCAATAAAAATCATGTATTTTTACTTTGCAAGGCCGAGTCTTTGGTGTGTGCTTCCTGCAGCTGCGAGCAGCATATGACAGCTTACGGTTGGTGATCAAGGGGAGAACACTGCCGAGGAGCAGCAACTCTGAGCCGAACCTCACGAATGTGGCCCTTGATTAAACGTCAGATAAAGACAGGAAATACGTTCAGATAGAGATGCTATGATACCAATGCTTTACCATATTCTGTGGACCATGCCTGTTTAAGTGTAGCTGATAACTGGGAGCTGTGTGTGTGTGTTTGGCGGTAATGGTGCTTGGACCACAATTTCTAGCTACTGTGTGCGTTTCTTACTGTCACACAAAGACACAGAAGCTCATATACGAAGATAACAAACATACGCACAATAGCGTGTCAGCGAGGCTGGTTACAAAGAGCTACTGCCTACTATCACACCCATACATGTACGTGTTGTGAATTATGCTGTCCGAAGCGCTGTCAGCGTAAGGTCGAAAACTTCACTCTAAGCGCAGAGCGCCACTCTTTCACCAGCTCAACTCTTCCGTTAACTCTCCGCTAGCAGCCTGTGCAGCTCACAGTCAAACATTAAGGCCAGACAGCTGTCCGTCAAGGCCGGGAAGGAGCTGACAGCACGGGAAAATGTGCACTACTCCGATAAATATTTCATGCAAACTAATGCAACGCAGGACACTTCCCCACTGGCCAGAGGGAGGGGAAATGAGAGCAGGTAATTATCCAAGCGCCTGAAGGCCAGAAATGATGGAGATTGCAGAAAGCAGGGATATTTAGCCCAGCTAATGAAGGCACACATTCAGACCGCTCGGGTGCGTGTATGTGTATGCCTGGGTGTGTGTGTGTATGCACGTTTCTGCCTGGGCAGGCAATAGGTTCTGATAAGGCAAGATTACATAATGTTGTATCCAGCATACTGAGCTGGTCTCCATTCCTTCTCTGCAGGACCTGTCCAAACCCAGGCATCTCTCTCTCTCGCTCTCACTCCCCCTCTCTCTCCTTCTCTCTCAGACACACACACACATGGGGCTGGGCGGTAGAAGAGCAGACTGTATCAGCAGCAGTGTTTAGCACACAGCTCCCTGCCTTCTTTCCAGCACAGATTGTGTTGTGTTTATCATCATTCGTTACATCACATGCATGGGGCTGTACCTGAACTGACCTATCCATGCATTCTTTCCATTCCATTCAAGGTAATGGGAAATTTTTAGCACATTTTAAAGTAGAGCTGGGTGATATGTACAAATCTTATGTCAGACATTTTTTATGATATTCAATATTTATCACAATATTTCGTCATGTAGACAAAATGCACCAACAGTGTGATTTTTTTTTTTAAGTGCTATCCAAATACTCTTTCATACTGAGTACCGATAGTACTGATTTTAATCAAAATATGCTGCACTCTATTGAATTAAATAAGACTTATTACACTCTTTGTAATGAAGTGTGCAGATAATCAGTACTCTTTAAGCACTGCCGATATCCATGATACACTCATAAACGCATACTGTGAACCACAATAACTAAATTTATCACAAATATGATAAAATATTGATATATTGCCTAGCTCTATTTTAAAGAGCCTTATTGAATTCTAATTATAAATATAATATAAAAACAGTCTGAACATCTGTAGATAGTCCATAAGGAGCTAAAAGTGATTCATCAGCATTGTAATATCAATCAATAAGAGTTCAACTCAACGCTGTATTTAATACCTATATCGCGTGGGCCTTTAAAAACTTCCATAAAGCTGATCCAAACTCGCTAGAACCTTCTATTACATTGTTGGGGTGCTTGATTGATGCTGACTGTTGTGGGCAAAAGCTTTTAACACATTTTGGGGAGGAAAAAAGTGCACACCCCCAAGCCATGATGCGCTTTAGCCTGTTGAAAGGCCATTATAACGTAGTGGATGCTGTTTTGCTCAGAACAACTTACACTTGTTAGCTGCGGGGACATTGAGGTTAAATGGCTTTCTCAAGGGCATGGTGGTTGTAGCAGGACGGAATCAGATGAGATTGAACCAATGACCTCTTTGGCCCATGGCCAGGTACCCTGACTACTGGGCTACTGGGAAGCTCAGTTGTGTCGCTAGCTCAGTCGAACGTCAGGATTTAAGGCTGAGATTCTGGTTTGAATGTAAAGCTCGTCTTTCATCATCCCGTCTCTGCCGCAGTCATCTAATTGAAAGCTAGTGCTCAGCTTGTGTATGCAGCCCTCTCTCCTGACGCATATGAAAATTTAACCATGTCATTAGGATTCACACACGTTTCCCGGCTAATGTCCGCGTGAGTGCAGGGATCAGAATTGCTAATTGGCCGCTGTGGAGGAAATGAATGGGAGCGGGAGGCTGATTCCTAGTGATGACCTTCGGACCACCCCCCACTGCTTTTCTGTTCGGCTACAGCTTCTATTATCCTGCTCAACTATGGCTGGGGGGGTTTGGGGCAGAATATTAGGCCCATTACAGAACACCAGTAGCCACTGTTAGTCAGTAATGCTGATTTATGATTTAGAATTTAGAAGTTTGAGTTGTTGTAGCAGTCACTGAGCTTTAGTCATGGCACAGTTAGGGGTACTTCCAAACCACAGAGACAGCACATTTCATTAGAGCTAATGCTAAGTGATGCTGGTAGGAGACAGGATGGGGGAGAGAGAGAGAGAGAGAGAGAGAGAGTGTTGAGCTGTTTACATGAGCAGACGTCCTGCTATTGTGTAGATCTACCACTGAGAAAAGAGCCACGGAGGGGGTTTATCTCTTGCTGTTTCCTGCCACTATCCTGCTGTGAATGTACTCATGCACATATACACACTAGAGCTATAATGATTACCAGTTCAAACTCAATTAATCAATTTAAATGTAAGAAAACTTTAATTAAAATGTCTATATAATTATTATTATCATTAATAGTAGTAATCGTGGAAGTAGTAGTAATATTGTTATTATTATGCACATCACTTATGCACTTCAACTGGAACTCCTGCTACTGTACTTAAGCCATGTACTGTATTCTCTACCTGAACACTAGCTGCTATACTCATCACTTGCACTGTACACCTCCAGTTACAAACACCGGACCTGGTCGACCTCAACATACTACACCTGAACGTACTGCACTCTGAATTATGCATGCAAATATTGCACATTGTATGTATTGTCTATGCACCTTTTCTTGTGTTTTGTCTACTGTCCCTGCACTACAGTCCCACGTCCTTATCTATTACTGCAGGCGAGATTCAGCCTAACAGTGTTTTAATGTACTGTACAGCCCTGTGTTAGTATAATGATAATAAAGTTGAACTGAATAGAATTGAATTAAACTGAACTGAGCTGAATTGACATCTTGTCGAGCAAGAAACGGACACCCGCTGTGTACTCCAAGTACTGTCACCACACACCTCACCTCAAACAGCCTCCGAAGTTCAACTCTGGAACGGAGCACACACACAGCACACACGGCACACATGCAAATTCCCGTTTCTCATAATTAAATGCATCATTTAAAATCAGGCTTTGATGGTTCCTCTAGTAACACCTTGTCATGTGGGTGTAGCAGGCTTAGGGGAATGTGATAATTGCATCCCTGTAGTGGTGCTGCTGGGCCGCGAGGCAGCGTGTGCAGAGCACGGAGCGGGGAATTACCCACGGCTTCAACGCTACACATGCCACACTGTAATACTGAAACGCACACACACCGAGAGGCTGTTGGCGAAACCACAGCACGCTGAGGGGTGTAGTAAGCAGCACACACATACTTACACACACACCAGAGTGTGAGAACACGCTCTTCAGCAGTTGTGAATGAGTGTGTGTAATGCATTCCCTCACCGCATGTGTCATCTCCAGTCTTTACAGGCTCTTTCTCTGCTAATACTCGGCTGCTGTGCGCATCTCCTCTGGGACGTGCAGACACAGATACAGTAGATAGGGCAACAGCAGATGGAGATAGAGATAGATGCAGTAGATTTGCAGGGAATTATTAATGGCATGCTATCATCCCAAACGACCTTGAGCAAAGCAAACCCCCCCTCCTCCTCAACCCCAACCACCACCCCCGACAAGAGCAGGCGCGCAGCCCTGCTCATCCCAGCCGTATTTAGACAACAAACACAGGGCATCGGGGAAACAGAGAGCCATCAACAGTGCACTTCAGGCTTTAATCCTATCCCGGCGACTCACCGGCCTAGCCGGGCGAAAACACTCTCAACCAAAAAAAAAAAAAAAAAAAAAGCTCCCACAACCAATCATATTCCACACAGCGGCTCCACACACTCCAAGAATAGACTGAGGTTCCAGCAGCAGCGGTGCACGCTAATTCCATAAAGCTCAATTTGTTTCCCCCCACAATGGGAGCTCAGCACTGAAATTAATCTCCAAACAGCAGTTTTAGTGGAGTTTGTAAAAATAAACCACCCGTCTCTGAGCTTCTCGAGGAGTCTGGAGCTCGCTGCATCTGTTCAGAGTGTGCTCTTCTTGTTTGGAAATCAAAAGGAGCCCTGAATTGTGCACACACACACACACACACACAGTATGCATGTAATTTGCAAGACAAACGCTATACACAATAGGTGCCGGAACATGTAATAAAGTCATAAGGCCCTAAGTACTGTAGGCCAATTTTTCAATGAGCTTATCTATCTAAAGATGGTTCAAAATAGTGCCAACTATTGCTATTGTATACTATTGCATGCAATTCAATATCATGATTAGACCCAAGCAGATCACCTTAGGTTTAAGTTATCATTAATAAAGTTTCTGAGATTCTATTTCATATTGATCACTTCTGTTTAATAACACACTCGAAGGCAGGAGGGCCTAACCCTGCTCCTGGAGATCTACCACCCTGCAGATGTTCAGATTCAACACACCTGACCCTCATATAGTTAGATGCCCCTGAAGGCCTTTCTTACTTGGATCAGGTGTGTTATACTAGGGTTGGGGTTCACTTTTGAAGGGTGGTAGATCATCAGGACCAGGGTTGTGCACTCCTGGGTTGTCCCTATTTCTAAAAATCAAGGTTTTTAATCTCCTCGCCTGAGACATCAAGTAAACTGATGATTTAAAGATTATATTTTTTGATAAAATATATTACATCAACAGACTTTTTTTTTTTTAACTTTTGGTGATGTAATCAATGTTGTTCAAATGGATATTATGGCCACATTTGCAGTGGTGGACAGTTCATGTATTTTTTCACAAAGTATCTGTAGTTTATTTAAGTATTTCCATATCTTAATATTTTTATTTTCTCTTTACTACATTTCAGAGTAAAATATCCCACTTTTCCCACCATTGCTTTCTGTGGAACTGTCTCATTACGCATTATTCAGGAGTAGAAAAAGACTGGACTACCTGAAAGAATACATGATGCACCTGTAAATTCAAGCAAATCAATCACATCACATCATTCACTAAATCCCGATCCTAACTACTGATCAGATCAGATCCCGTCGCAGCTGTAACATACAGCTACAGGAGTAAATGAAGGAGTAACACAGGAGCAAATTAAATAAAGTAAATGTAAATGAAGCTCTGCTGATTTCTGCTGCAACACAGCAGCTCATTTCAGTTTGGTTTTAATGTGGAATGTGTGCAGCCACATAGGCCTCATCAGAAACGCCAGATAATAGCAATACCTGTAATATCTGGAACAGCGTTGTACTTTCGCTTTTGATGCTTCTTGTACATGCTTTTGTGCTTCAAGTCAAGTAGCAATTGAAAAAAGAAGACTGCTGCTTTAATTGGAGTAATTTTACAAGTTTAAGTTACCTCCACTCTCACTTAAGCATGGGAACGCACTTAGTCCGATGCTGCCTATTTGAATCAAGTCCATTCAGTGTTTTTAGTGCACACAGCAAGGCAGTCAAATCTGAGAAGAAATACCTCCATGATTAACCCTCATTATGAGAATAAATCCTAGTTCTTTGTGAATTCAGTGCTGCTTTGGTGTAGCACTAAAGCCCTGTGCTCAGACTCCAGCCCACTACAGCAGCCTTTCCTTTCCACGAGTGTTACCTGGATTTGTTGTAGTCGGGGAGATGATAGCACGTAAGCTTAGCACATAGCTTAAGGCAAGGATGAGACCCCAGCAGGACACCATATCACAAAAGGGCAATCCCACCCAAAAAAAATACTCTCCCTATTCGTATTCCTTGGTTCTCCAGGACCCTTCCAGTCAAAAATCATAATAAAAAAAACATCGAGTGGAATTTCCCTTTCAAGACCCTGCCAGACAATGTTTGCAGAAACAGGCTTTCTCAGCCAAGCATGCAGCCCAGTTATAAGCAAAGCCTCACTGAGCTCAATGATTTAGAGTTTTACCGCTAACTCTGGAGGGTTGCTGAGGACATTTTATTTCACTCCAGCAAATCATCAGGATAAAAAAAAAAAAAGTTCATGGCGGAACGTTTAAGGCTTCAGCTTCCTCAACTTCTGCCCTGACCTTTTTTTCACCTTTTAAAGTTTAGGGCAGAGAGCTTTTTGGAATCAATTTAGTATCCAGAGCAGGACGGGAACTGATCAGTAAACTGGTTGTGGCTTCCAGGCTGGAGTCGGTGGATTCAGATCTCACTGCAGCTCCATCCACTATATACCCGCTAATTACCATAGGGATCGCTAATGAGAAGCATAATGCAAAGCAACACAATAGTACGCACTGTTTACTTTAAGACTGCTCAAGCTTGGGAAACGAGAGGAAAGGAGCGCGAGAGAGAGAGAAAGAAAAAAAATTAATAACCACCCATACGCACAGAGGCACACAAACTCATGCAAATCCCCCTTGTATAAATTATAATACTCCCTAAACCTCCAAACCAAGCAACAACATTTCCCCTCCAGATCAAAGACTGAAGGCTTGGTCTAATCAATGTCTATGAAATATGTCAAAGATCAAAAAGGCGGCTGCTGAGCCCACCTAGACCCATTATAGTGCTAACTTCTCCCACAGCATTTTTCCTCCTCTCCTCTCCTTTTTCCTCCGCTTTGATGAAGAGGGCATCTATCCTCCCTTGCTTTGTTTACCGTGCCCGCTGATAATTCTCACCCCGGACCACTCTCACTGCACTTCACTGCGGCAGCTGACACCACACGGGACTCTCGCTCACTCTATATGAGAAAGATAGGGCTGTCAGGATCCTATTTCCCATGACAGGACTGTCAATACCAGTTATATTAGCAATCAAGTCTAGTGATTATTCTGACAAATAGCTGACTTAAGTGAAATAACCGTTCATAGATTTTCAAGGATTCCAAAATATGTCACTGGAAAAATAACACAACAAAGAAAAATAATTAAATAAATACATTATATATATATCACACCAGTCAGACATAATGATAAAACCACAGGATAGTGAAGTAAATAGCACCGGTTCAGATGGTGGATATATTAGGCAGCAAGTGAGCGGTCAGCTCTTGAAGGTGGTGTGTTACAAGCCTGTGAATCTGAGCCATATAGATATGGGCCAAATTGTGTTGGTCTTGTGTTCCCGATGTGCTGTGGTCAGAACCTCCCAAAAGTGATCCAAGAAAGGACAACTGGGGTAATGGGCGCTCAAGGCTGATTAATGGTATCGGAGGAGGCCCCACCTTACGACTTACAGGACGTAAATAAAGGATCTGCTGTTAACGCCTTGTTGCAAGATACCACAGGACGTCCATACCTTGCCAGGTCAGAGCTGTTTTGGGTGCATGAAGGGTACCTTTACAATATCCTGCATATACTTAATGTTATGGCTGATCGGTGTGTCCACTGTCACACAAAAACCTTGCCATACTTTACTTTTTACACAAGCCGAATGTTTTGCTGTCAACAACAAAAAAAAAAAAAAGTACTTAACCTAAATGCTGAAATTAAAAACAAAAAGAAAAAAAAAATAATTGTGTGACAGTGACGATATGGGTATATTTTCATCACTGACTACTGATTACTGTTGATTCATTGAGAATGTACATTTAAAAGGCTGACTTTTCATAATCCAGTAATTGAGTTTAGTCGAGTCAACGAGACAGTGGTACTCCACATCATCACTTCTTTCTGTGCTTGGCTATTACTGAGTTCACACAGAGATAATGGTGAGTGTTACAGCATCTACAGCAACGAGCCCACAATTATCTCACTGACTGTAGTGTGTGGCGTAGGCAAAGATGAAAAAAAAGAAGAAAAGCCTGTTTGAGAATTAAGACAGTGGTGTATGCAGATTTTACTCTTTTACAAAATGTTAAATGCTAAAAGCACAATGTATGTAGGCACGCAGACGAGAGGCAAACAAATACACCTACACATGCATATGTAATGTCCAACTGTTTTAACTTCTCTCTCTCTCTCTCTCTCTCTCTCTCCTCTTCATAAATACCAGCACACACACACACACACACACACACACACACACACACACACACACACACACAAAACCACATGCCAACCACCACCTACACATAAACAAAGTGAACACATCCTTTTCTCAATGCGTCTCACGCACTTTGCAGCAAATCCCCAGTGCGGTCTCCCCTGAGCCCCTGTGTATGTGCGCGTGTGCGCAAGAGCGTCTCGGCTCTTCACTGTGCTTCTCTGATAATGCGGTCGCCCTCTTGCACGGAGCAGCACGTTTTGTTTTTGTTCCTGTGGTGGTCGAGCTGTTTATGCCGTTCAGCTGCACCAGCAGTAGAGTCAAGGCCGCAGTCTGATTTCTGAACTCTGATACACTCCTATGCACTGCTCTGGAAATCCTCCATCCTCCAGGTTGAAGGGCGTTTAAGTAGTCTAATAGATGGATACAGTTCAAACTGTTCAAACCTGCATATCTGTTTCTACAGAGGTGATGGTTGGTGATGGGCCTGGATGTAAACATATAAGAAACTAAGGCTTTAGCACTTAACTAAATACTCCAGCACTTCCAGCACTCCAGTCTGCTGTGTCTGTATTGTGTGGTCCATTAGCACAGGCAATAATTACTCTGTACAAAACCCATCGACTCACCCAGTGTTGAAGCACCTGCTCATTGGCTTCTTTTGTATACATGCTTTGAATCAACAGGTTTTCTGTTCTTTTGTAAATACAGTGAAACTTATTGTCCATGGTAATCGACCATATGCTACAGATCTGTCCTTCTACCCATCTACCTTTCTGTCTTTCCATCTATTTATCTATCTGTACAGCTATTCCTCTATTTATCTAGGTACCATCTATTTCTCTCTCTGTGTGCCATCTGTCCACCTATGTACCCATCTATTTATTTATCGGTCCATCTACCTACCTATTTATTTATCTGTCCATCTACCTATCTATGTATTTATCGGCCTCTCTACCTATCTATTAGTTTATCTGTTCATCCATCCATCAATCTTTCCAACTATTTACCTCTCTGTCCATATATTCATTTACTCACATGTGTCTATCTGTTCACTTATCCACCTAGCCAAATCTATCTGTCCACCTATGTACCCATCTATTTATCTATCTGTTCACCTATCTACCCTCACTACCCATCAATTTATATCCATTTCTTTATCCATCTGTTCATCGACCTGTTCATCAATTTATCTGTCCACCTATCCACCCATCTATGTATCTATCTGTCTATCTACCTACCCATCTATTCACCTATCTGTCCATCCATCTATCTATGAGCCTACTCTAATCTATTTATATCTATTTGTGTATCTGTCCATCTATTTATTTATCTGTCCATCCATCCGTCCATCGATCTATCCAGTATGGCCATTCACTGCCCATGCACTGTGCTCATAGTCTGCATGTAGCCTGATAAAACCGCACACAGTCTGACACACTGGTCTGAAGAATGAATTCACTGTTTGCCCAGACATGGCTCTATATTATTCACACTCATGCACACATTGCGACAGTGTCTGCTGTTCTTCAGAGGAAGCGTAGAGCAAGCCCGGGTGGTGGGGGGGTTTGGGGGCTGCTGTCTGGAGCATGCAGACGGGGCTATAGATTCAGTCTGTGTTGTTTTTGGTAGTAATTGAGAACACACTCTGCTTCTGAGGATGTCTCAGCTGCCTCCCAGAGCTCCACACACAGCGCATTAACACAGCCATCATCAGCACCACGCTCCCCTGAAACCACCGACAGAAAAAAACACAGCCACACAGATGAGAGCAGAGACGCCGATTGAGAACTCAGCGGCACGTTGTGTCAAGTGAGAACAACAGTGATGCCAGCTCTCACACTGTTCCTAAGCCACTTTTAAAAAAAAGGAATAAACTAGTGTTCTTCCACCTAATCTGTTGTTTCCTCTAACCATGATACCAGCGCGTTTCTAAAGCCCCTGTCCTTTCGCTTCAGTTATGAGTGTGTTTTAAGGTCACCCTTTTCTCAGCCTAAATGAAATAACTGCCCGTGACGATCCACCATGTGTTAGAGATGAGGCTGAAACGCCCGTTTAAGCAGCTGAGAGCTCTGAACACAGGTTTGAAGGTAGTGTCTGTTTTCGGTTGTGTTACAGAGTGTTTAAGGACAGGAGAATGGCGGGATGATGTAAGCAACAGTATGGAGAAGAAGAAACGGACTTCAGGCTGGCTTCAGCGCTGACGCAGCCCTTGTTCAGGATGGACTGCTTCAGAGGAGAGAGAGAGAAATACAGAGACAGAAAGAGAACACAAGGACCTGTGCTCAGCATAGGGAGAGCTCTCATCCAGAAAGAAGGAGCCCAAGGGAACAACAGACAGAGGGAGATAGAGAGAAAGAGAAGGAGTGAAGAAAAAAAAAAGAAAGAAAGAAAAAAAAACTTCAAAACAACAACAAAACAAGTCCAGTACTCCAGAGCGACTCTGGGTGATTGCCAGCTGCACTCAACATTATCCTTCTGTACGACAGAGAGAGAGAGAGAGCGAGAGAGAGACAAATATGGACAGACTGAGAGACACAGAAAAAGAGATACAGAAAGACAATGAGAGAGAGATGGACAGATTGAGGCAGAATAAAAAAGACAAAAAGAGAGAGAGAGGTATGGACAGACTGACAGAGAAAAAGAGAGTGAAAAAGAGATATAGAAAGACAATGAGGGAGAGAGAGTAAGAGACAGATAGCTAGACAGGCAAATATTGGCAGAGCAAAAAGAGAGCGAGACTAAGCTAGACTAAGAGAGAAGAAAAAGATAGTGACAGAGAGAGAGAGAGACAAAAGGAAAAAGAGAGAGCGAGAGAGATGAGTGTAACATACACATTTGTCTGAAGGTCTGTCGTCTCTGGCTCTCTCTCAATCAGTGTGTAGGGGGGAGAATGGATGCCGACATGCAAACTGAGCGGCGCGGCGGGGATGGAGCGTCTAATCAGTAATCAGTCTGTCTGTTTAGACAGTAGGGGCTCCGGGCTCCACTCTGGCGTAGGTCAAGGGCCTCTCCACAGTCTCACTCCCCCACTGAGACACACCCACACGCGGATACACAGAGATCAGCGCGCTCCCCCCCTACTTCTTCCCCGTGGCCCCCACCACACCACACTGCACCGCACCACACAGGAGCAAATAACTCCTGTCCCCACTAATGTCTCATTTCTCCCCCTACACGCAAAATCATCATGCCACATCAATACTATTATGAGGCACTCATTCCAACAGACGTATGCATCTCATAAGCATTCATGTATATATCACATTTACATAAAAATGCCATATGAATATTCTGAAGCCTGCTGTGAAATATAATATATTCATCTTTTTTGGGGGGAAGGAAAAAAAGGTGCTTCTTGTAGTGTTTTTAGAACTTAATTGTTTGGGAAAAAACAGGCTCTGATGATTTCAGCATGAAGCAATAAATGCATAAATAAATAAAATAAAGGCCTTTCATCTTCATCGTTAAAACAGGGATCACTTAATTTCTAATAAATATATGTGCATATAAAGCGTGCTGGTAACGATAAGAATGGCTGGCTTTGTTGTTGCGAGAAATTAAATTCATTCCATGCAGCTTTGTTTAGAACACAGCACGACTAATCAAAGTAACCTTGAGATATAATTTCACGCTAAGGCTGAGCGAGGCGGCCTCCTCGAAACAATACACCAACGCTTCTCACACTGCTAACTGCCAGAACATTGAGGGTACAGACCAAATGTTTACCAAACAAAGTTATACAACGTGCAAAATATGACGCGCTGCACTTACGGCAATCAGAAAGTGAGGAATTACGGAGTCAAGTGGTTTTTTTTGTTTTGTTTTTTTCACAGTGCCACCTAGTGCTGTGGAGTGCAGCTTGAGCGGCGTTGATTATGCTCGGCTCTGGTGAGCACAGGTGCTTGATCAGGGCAAAATTGAACAGAGTTGGATGGAATTACACAAGTAGCACCCCGACGGCTTCGGCAGGAGCCCCTCTAAATCATCTCAATAGAGCTCCTCTCCTTTTGTAATCAAGCCACCTACTCAAGAATGGCTCCTTCTATTGTTCTTCTCTCTCTCTCTCTCCTTCTCTCTCTCTCTCTGAGCCTGTTCCCTAATCTCATCAAAATTCAGAGGAATACTCCCACATTTCACTCCTCTCCCTTCGCCATTCTTGAGTGTGTTAAAGCCGATCTCCATGGGACGGGGAGAAGTGCGCACTCTCTGGCCCCTGAGGCATGCACTCCATGAACCCCTGTCAACTGGCATGAGGCCTTCTCATTTTGTGAAGTCGGCATCTCGCGCCTCCCTTTGAAAAGGGGATAAAATCGTGACGGAAACCTCTGATTTAGTACCGCGGTTTATTATCATACCCTGGGATTAGCCTGAGTTTGAGTTTGTGCCTTTTGTACCTGCTGGCCTTTTTGGAATTCTTCGACAGTCGCAGCATTTTGGAAATCTCTCGGTTTTACTCGCCCCCACACGGTAAAGCCTTCGGTTGTGTTGTTATGAAAATAAAGCAGCTGTAAGGTGAGACACTCCTGCACATGTGGGGAAATATTTTCCCAGTTGGCTCAGCAGAATCACGGCCCGGGCCT